>NC_073239.2:6373636-6676666 GCF_029281585.2 Gorilla gorilla gorilla | reverse complement strand
ATACAGATGGCGGTGCAGATACTTCCACGTTCATACCGATAGCGGTGCTGATATTTCCATGTTTAAACAGTTAGCGGTGTAGATATTTCCATGTTTATACAGATAGCAGTGTAGATATTTCCAAGTTTATACACATAGCGGTGTAGATATTTCCATGTTTATACAGATAGCGGTGTAGATAACTCCATCTTAATACAGATGGCGGTGTAGATATTCATATGTTCATTCAGATGGCGGTGCAAATATTTCCATGTTCATACAGATGGCGGTGTAGATATTTCCATGTTCATACAGATAGCGGTGAAGTTATTTCCATGTGTAAAGAGATGGCTGTGTAGATATTTCCATGTATATGCAGATAGCTGTGTAGACATTTCCATTTACATGCAGATAGCGGTGTATATATTTCCCTGTTCAAACAGTTAGCGGTGCAGATATTTCCATTTTCAGACAGATAACGGTGTAGATATTTCCATGTTCATACAGATAGCGGTGTATGTATTTCCATGTTCATACAGATAGCGGTGTAGATATTTCCATGTTCATGCAGATGGCTGTGTAGATATATCCATGTTCATACAGATAGCGGTGTAGATATTTCCATGTTCATCCAGATGGCTATGTAGCTATTTCCATGTTCATACAGATAGCCGTGTAGTTATTGCCATGTTCATACCGATAACGGTGCTGATACTTCCATGTTTATACAGGTAGCGGTGTACATATTTCCGTGTTTATACAGGTAGCGGTGTAGATATTTCCTTGTTCATACAGATTGCGGTGTAGATATTTCCATGTTTATACAGATAGCGGTGTAGATATCTCCTTCTTAATACAGATGGCGGTGTAGATATTTATATGTTCATACAGATGGCGGTGCAGATATTTCCATGTTCATACAGATGGTGGTGTAGATATTTCCATGTTCATACAGATAGCGGTGTGGATATTTCCATGTTTATACAGATAGCGGTGAAGATGTATGCATGTTTACACAGATAGTGGTGTAGATATTTCCATGTTCATACAGATAGCGGTGTAGATATTTCCATGTTCCTCCAGAAGGCTGTGTAGTCATATCCATGTTCATACAGATGGCTGTGAAGATATTTCCATGTTCATACAGATTGCTGTGTAGATATATCCATGTTAATACAGATGGCGGTGAAGATTTTTACATGTTCATACAGATGGCGGTGTAGATATTTCCATGTTCATACAGATAGCGGTGCTGATGTTTCCATGTTTATACAGGTATCAGTGTAGTTATTTCCATGCTTATACAGATAGCAGTGTAGATATTTCCATGTTTATACAGATAGCGGTGTAGATATCTCCATCTTAATACAGATGGCGGTGTAGATATTTATATGTTCATACAGATGGCGGTGCAGGTATTTCCATGTTCATACAGATGGCGGTGAAGATATTTCCATGTTCATACAGATGGCGGTGTAGATATTACCATGTTTATAGAGATAGCGGTGTAGTTATTTCCATGTGTAAAGAGATAGCTGTGTAGATATTTCCATGTATATGCAGATAGCTGTGTAGATATTTCCATTTTCATGCAGATAGCGGTGTAGATATTTCCGTGTTTATAAAGATAGCGGTGAAGATGTATGCATGTTTACACAGATAGCGGTGTAGATATTTCCATGTTCATCCAGATGGCTGTGTAGATATATCCATGTTCATCCAGATGGCTGTGTAGATATATCCATGTTCATACAGATGGCCGTGAAGATATATCCATGTTCATACAGATATCGGTGTAGATATTTCCATGTTCATACAGATAGCGGTGTAGATATTTCCAAGTCTATACAGGTAGCGGTGTAGGTATTTCCATGTTTATACAGATAGCGGTGTAGATATTTCCATGTTTATACAGGTAGCGTTGTAGATATTTCCATGTTTATACAGATAGCGGTGTAGATATCTTCATCTTAATACAGATGGCGGTGTAGATATTTATATGTTCATAAAGATGGCGGTGCAGATATTTCCATGTTCATACAGATGGCCGTGTAGATATTTCCATGTTTATAGAGATAGCGGTGTAGTTATTTCCATGTGTAAAGAGATAGCTGTGTAGATATTTCCATGTATGTGCAGATAGCAGTGTAGATATTTCCATTTTCATGCAGATAGCGGTGTAGATATTTCCATTTTCAAACAGATAGCGGTGTAGACATTTCCATGTTCATACAGATAGCGGTGTAGATATTTCCATGTTTATACAGATAGCGGTGAAGATGTATGCATGTTTACACAGATAGCGGTGTAGATATTTCCATGTTCATACAGAAGAAGGTGTAGATATTTCCATGTTTATACAGATAGCGGTGAAGATGTATGCATGTTTACACAGATAGCGGTGTAGATAATTCCATGTTCATCCAGATGGCTGTGTAGATATATCCATGTTCATACAGATAGCGGTGTAGATATTTCCATGTTCATACAGATAGCGGTGCAGATATTTCCATGTTCATCCAGATGGCTGTGTAGATATATCCATGTTCATACAGATGGCGGTGAAGATATATCCATGTTCATACAGATAGCGGTGTAGATATTTCCATGTTCATACAGATAGCGGTGTAGATATTTCCATGTTCATACAGACAGCGGTGTACGTATCTCCATGTTCATACAGATAGCGGTGTAGATATTTCCATGTTCATCCAGATGGCTGTGTAGATATTTCCATGTTCATACAGATAGCGGTGTAGATATTTCCATGTTCATACATATAGCGGTGCAGATATTTCCATGTTCATCCAGATAGCGGTGCAGATATTTCCATGTTCATCCAGATGGCTGTGTAGATATATCCAAGTTCATACAGATGGCGGTGAAGATATTTCCATGTTCATACAGATGGTGGTGTAGATATTTCCATGTTCATACAGATAGCGGTGTAGATATTTCCATGTTCATACAGATAGCGGTGTTTGTATTTCCATGTTCATACAGATAGCGGTGAAGGCATTTCCATGTTCATCCAGATGGCTGTGTAGATATTTCCATGTGCATACCGATAGCGGTGTAGATATTTCCATGTTCATACAGATAGCAGTGTAGATATTTCCATGTTCATCCTGATGGCTGTGTAGATATATCCATGTTCATACTGATGGCGGTGAAGATATTTCCATGTTCATACAGATAGCGGTGTAGATATTTCCATGTTCATACAGATAGCCGTGTAGATATTGCCATGTTCATACCGATAGCGGTGCTGATACTTCCATGTTTATACAGGTAGCGGTGTACATAATTCCGTGTTTATACAGATAGCGGTGTAGATATTTCCATGTTCATACAGATGGCGGTGTAGATATTTCCATGTTTATAGAGATAGCGGTGTAGTAATTTCCATGTGTAAAGAGATAGCTTTGTAGATATTTCCATGTATGTGCAGATAGCTGAGTAGATATTTCCATTTTCATGCAGATAGCGGTGTGGATATTTCCATATTCAAACAGATAGCGGTGTTGATATTTCCATGTTCATACAGATAGCGGTGTAGATATTTCCATGTTTACACAGATAGCGGTGAAGATGTATTCATGTTTACACAGATAGCGGTGTAGATATTTCCATGTTCATACAGATAGCGGTGTAGATATTTCCATGTTTATACTGATAGCGGTGTAGATATCTCCATCTTAATACAGATGGCGGTGTAGATATTTATATGTTCATACAGATGGCTGTGCAGTTATTTCCATGTTCATACAGATGACGGTGTAGATATTACCATGTTTATAGAGATAGCGGTGTAGTTATTTCCATGTGTAAAGAGATAGCTGTATAGATATTTCCATGTATATGCAGATAGCTGTGTAGATATTTCCATTTTCATGCAGATAGCGGTGTAGATATTTCCATGTTCAAACAGATAGCGGTGTAGATATTTCCATGTTCATACAGATAGCGGTGTAGATATTTCCATGTTCATACATATAGCGGTGTAGATATTTCCATATTCATACAGATAGCAGTGTATTTATTTCCATGTTCATACAGATAGCAGTGTAGATATTTCCATTTTCATGCAGATAGCGGTGTAGTTATTTCCCTGTTCAAACAGTTAGCGGTGTAGATATTTCCATGTTCATACAGATAGCGGTGTAGATATTTCCATGTTTATACAGATAGCGGTGAAGATGTATGCATGTTTACACAGATAGCGGTGTAGATAATGCCATTTTTATCCAGATGGCTGTGTAGAGATTTCCATGTTCATACAGATGGCGGTGAAGATATTTCCTTGTTCATACAGATAGCGGTGTAGATATTTGATTTTCATACAGATAGCGGTGTAGATATTTCCATGTTCATACAGACAGCGGTGAATGTATCTCCATGTTCATACAGATAGCGGTGTAGGTATTTCCATGTTCATCCAGATGGCTGTGTAGATATATCCAAGTTCATACAGATGGCGGTGAAGATATTTCCATGTTCATACAGATGGCGGTGTAGATATTTCCATGTTCATACAGATAGCGGTGTATGTATTTCCATGTTCATACAGATAGCAGTGTAGACATTTCCATGTTCATACAGATAGCGGTGTTGATATTTCCATGTTTATACAGATAGCGGTGAAGATGTATGCATGTTTACACAGATAGCGGTGTAGATATTTCCATGTTCATACAGAAAACGGTGTAGATATTTCCATGTTTATACAGATAGCGTTGAAGATGTATGCATGTTTACACAGATAGCGCTGTAGATAATTCCATGTTCATCCAGATGGCTGTGTAGATATTTCCACGTTCATCCAGGTGGCTGTGTAGATATAACCATGTTCATACAGATGGCGGTGAAGATATTTCCATGTTCATCCAAATGGCTGTGTAGATATTTCCATGTTCATACCGATAGCGGTGTAGATATTTCCATGTTCATACAGATAGCGGTGTAGATATTTCCATGTTCATCCTGATGGCTGTGTAGATATATCCATGTTCATACAGATGGCGGTGAAGATATTTCCATGTTCATACAGATAGCGGTGTAGATATTTCCATGTTCATCCAGATGGCTGTGTAGATATATCCATGTTCATACAGATGGCGGTGAAAATATTTCCATGTTCATACAGATAGCGGTGTAGATATTTCCATGTTCATACAGATAGCGGTGCTGATATTTCCTTGTTCATCCATATGGCTGTGTAGATATTTCCATGTTCATAGAGATGGCGGTGAAGATATTTCCATGTTCATACAGATATCGGTGTAGATATTTCCATGTTCATACAGATAGCGGTGTAGATATTTCCATGTTCATACAGAAAGCGGTGCTGATATTTCCATGTTTATACAGGTAGGGGTGTAGGTATTTCCATGTTTATACAGATAGCGGTGTAGATATTTCCATGTTTATACAGGTAGCGGTGTAGATATTTCCATGTTTATAGAGATAGTGGTGTAGATATTTCCATGATTATAGAGATTGTGGTTTAGTTATTTCCATGTTTATAGAGATAGCAGTGTAGAAATTTCCCTGTTTCACAGAAAGCAGTGTGGATATTTCCATGTTATACAGATAGCGGTGTAGATATTTCCATGTTTATACAGATGGCAGTGTAGATATTTCCATGTTTATAGAGATGGCGGTGTAGATATTTCCTTGTTTATACAGATAGCAGTGTAAATATTTCGATGTTTATAGAGATAGGTTTGTAGGTATTTCCATGTTCATACAGATAGCGGTGTAGATATTTCCATGTTTATACAGAAGGCGGTGTAGATATTTCCATCTTCATACAGATGGCGGTGAAGATATTTGCATGTTCATACAGATGGCGGTTTAGATATTTCCATGTTCATACAGATGTCGGTGTAGATATTTCCATGTTCACACAGATGTCTGTGTAGTTATTTCCATGTTCATACAGATGACGTTGTTGATATTTCCATGTTCATACCGAGGGCGGTGTAGATATTTCCATGTTTATAGAGATTGCGGTGTAGATATTTCCAAGTTTATACAGATGGCATTGTAGATATTTCCATGTTTATAGAGATGGCGTTGTAGATATTTCCAAGTTTATACAGATGGCAGTGTAGATATTTCCATGTTCATACAGATAGCAGTGTAGATATTTCCATGTTTATGGAGATATCGGTGTAGATATTTGCATGTTTATACAGATAGCGGTGTAGATATTTCCATGATTACACAGATAGCGGTGTAGATATTTACATGTTTATATAGATAGCGGTGTAGTTATTTACATGTTTATACAGATAGCAGTGAAGATATTTCCATGTTTATACAGACAGCGGTGTAGATATTTCCATGTTTATACAGAGAGCATTGTAGATATTTCCATGTTTATAGAGTTAGCGGTGTAGATATTTCCCTGTTTTACAGACAGCAGAGTAGACATTTCCATGTTTATACAGATAGCAGTGTTGACATTTCCATGTTTATACCGATAACGGTGTAGATATTTCTGTGTTTATACATATAACGGTGTAGATATTTCCATGATCATACAGATGGCGGTGTGGATATTTCCATTTTGATACAGACTGGGTGTAGATATTTTCATGTTTATACAGATGACGGTGTAGATATTTACATGTTTATAGACATGGCGGTGTAGATATTTCCATGTTTTTACACATAGCAGTGGCGATATTTCCATGTTTATGGAGATATCGGTGTATGTATTTCTATGTTTATAGAGAGAGCGTTGTAGATATTTCCATGTTTATACAGATAGCGGTGTAGATATTTCCCTGTTTTACAGATAGCAGTGTAGATATTTCCATGTTTATACAGATAGCGGTGTAGATATTTCCATGTACATACAGATAGCGGTGTAAATATTCCCATGTTTATTCAGATGGCAATGTAGATATTTACATGTTTATAGGGATGGCGGTGTAGATATTTCCTTGTATTGACAGATAGCTGTGTAGATATTTCCATTTTTATACAGATAGCGCTGAAGATATTTCCATGATTATACAAATAGTGGTGTAGATATTTCCATGTTTATACAGATAGCGGTGTAGATATTTCCATGTTTATACAGATAGCGGTGTAGATATTTCCATGTTTATGGAGATGGCATTATAGTTATTTACTTGTTTATACAGATGGTGGTGTCGATATTTCCATGTTCATACAGATAGCGGTGTAGATATTTCCATATTTATACACATGGCGGTGTAGATATTTCCATGTGCATACAGATGCCGGTTTAGATATTTCAATGTTTATAGAGATGACGATGTAGATATTTCCATGTTTATACAGATGGCGGTGTAGATATTTCCATGTTTATACCCATAGCTGTGTAGATATTTCCATGTTTATACACATAGCGGTATAGATATTTCTATGTTTACAGAGATATTGGTGTAGATATTTCCATGTTTATAGAGATAGTCATGTAGATATTTCCATGTTTATAGAGATAGCGGTGTCGATAATTCCCTGTTTCACAGACAGCAGTGTAGATATTGCCATGTTTATTCAGATAGCGGTGTAGATATATCCATGTTTATAGAGATAGCGGTGTAATTATTTCCATGTTTATAGAGATGGCGGTGGAGATATTTCCATGTTTATAGAGATGGCGGTGTAGATATTTCCATGTTTATACAGATGGCGGTGTAGGTATTTCCATGTTTATACAGATAGCGGTGTAGGTATTTCCATGCTTATACAGATAGCGGTGTAGATATTTCCATGTTCATACAGATAGCATTGTAAATATTTCCATGTTTATACAGATAGCGGTGTAGATATTTCCATGTTTATAGAGATAGCGTTTTAGATATTTCCATGTTTATACATATAGCGGTATAGATATTTCCATGTTTAAACAGATGGCGGTGTAGATATTTCCATGTTTATACAGGTGGCGGTGTAGTTATTTCCATATTCATACAGATGGCGTTGTAGATATTTCAATGCTTATAGAGATGGCGGTGTAGATATTTCCATGTTTATACAGATGGCGGTGTAGTTATTTCCATGTTTATACAGATAGCGGTGTAGGTATTTCCATGCTTATACAGATAGCGGTGTAGATATTTCCATGTTCATACAGATAGCGTTGTAAATATTTCCATGTTTATACAGATAGCGGTGTAGATATTTCCATGTTTATAGAGATAGCGGTATAGATGTTTCCATGTTGATACACATAGCGGTGTAGATATTTCCATGTTTATAGAGATAGCGGTGTAGATATTTCCAAGTTTATAGAGATGGCGGCTTGCATATTTCCATGTTTATATATGTGGCGGTGTATATATTTCCATGTTTATGCAGATGGCGGTGTAGATATTTCCATGTTTATACAGATGGCGGTGTAGATATTTCCATGTTTATACAGATGGCGGTGTAGATACTTCCATATTTATACAGATGGCGCTGTAGATATTTTCATGTTCATACAGATAGCGGTGTAGATATTTCCATGTTTATAGAGATGGCGCTGTAGATATTTCCTTGTTTATACACATAGCAGTGTAGATATTTCCATGTTTAAAGAGATGGCGGTGTAGATATTTCCATGTTTGTACAGGTAGCGGTGAAGATATTTCCATATTTATACAGGTAGCGGTACAGATATGTGAATTCATTAAACCTCTTTTTCTTTATAAATTACCCAGTCTTGGGTATGTCTTTATCAGCAGCATGAAAATTGACTAATACACTCACTGTCCATGAATGATACTCTGTTAGCCCATTTGCATTGTTATAAAGAAATACCTGAGGCTGGGTAATTTATAAAGAAATGCGGTTTATTTGGCTCCTTGTTGTGAAGGCTGTACATGAAGCATAGTACTGGCACCTGCTTCCAGGGAGGGCATCGGGAACCTTCCAATCATGGTGGAAGGTGAAGGGAAACCAGCATATCACATGGTGAGAGCAGAAGCAAGAGAGACAGGGAAGAGGTGTCAGTCTCTTTTAAACAACCAGATATCGCATGAACTCACAGGGTAAGAACTCATTCATTACCAAGAGGACAGCACCAAGCCATTCAGGAGGCATCTATCTCCAACATTGGGGATCACATTTTAACGTGAGATTTGAAGGGGACAAACATCCAAACTATGTCAGATACCAAAGCTGACAATGCTTATTATCTTTAGCTGTTCCAGGTTCTGGGAAAAGGGAGAGAGTTAGCTTCCCTCGTCTATGCTGTGCTACTCCATATTATATTAGTAATTATTGTTCTCTAAAGGTTTTTGAAAGCAAATAAACAAATGCAAGGCAAAATATACGAAATGCAAGGCAAAACATACGAAATGCAAGGCAAATGCATTAAAAACTTTTGAGTGTTAATATATAGATTTTATTTTATCTTTTTAATTTCTTTTGCTTAACCAAATAGATTATGTAGTTTTGATTAACTGGCCATGAAATAGCTCTGCCTACATAGAATTTCCCATGAATAATTGGTTGTGGAGACTTTTATGTGTAACCCAAATCCTCCCTCAAAACTGAAGTTTGCCCAGCTATTGAGAGTGTTGGCAAATCATGCCTCTCAGCTGATTCTCTCTAGAATTTATTCTCAGGAGATCTAATTAATAACTTGTCAAGCTGATGTCCATCCTTGGGGACAACTCGTATCTGAAGAATGGCCAGTGAAAGGTATTAAAACTCCATACTCCTACCTCAATTTAGGGCAACTCTGAAGGGTCACCCCAGCTTCTCAGCTCCCCCTTGAGATTAGCTGAGGTATTTGTTGTGACTGCCTCACATCTCAACTCCCTTTGTCCAATTCAGCTTTTTAGCCACAGTTGTTGGCTCCTAGGATTTTACCCAGTTAAATGTTCTCTACACAAATCTCTATCTCAAATCTGCTTTACAGGGAATGTGGCCTCAGACAGGTTTTCATTAGGTTCTGGACGTAACTCTCATTAGTCATTGATATGATTCGGCTGTGTCTCCATCCGAATCTCACCTTGATTGTAATTATCCCCGCATGTCAAGGATGGAGTCAGGTGGAGATCATTGAATCATAGGGGCGGGTTCCCCCTACTGTTCTCCTGGTAGCGAATAAGTCTCACGAGATCTGATGCTTTTAAAATGGGAGCTTCCCTACACAAGCTTTCTTCTCTGCTACCATTTAAGATGTGCCTTTGCTTCTTTTTTGCCTTCTGCCGTGACTGTGAGGCCTCCCCAGCCATGAGGAATTGTGAGTTCATTAAACCTCTTTCCTTTCTAAATTACCCGGTCTTGGGTATGACTTTATTAGCAGCATGACAACAAACTAGTGCAGTCTGTTCTATAAGCCCAAGTCGGATCACAGAGTCCCGCTTTCTGTTTTTTTTTTCTAGCCCATATTTCTACTAAAACTTGACTCATATAGACTTAAAACAAAATAATTAAGCATGGCTAGTAATTATTTAATATTTTATACGTGTCAGGTACTGTATTTTGTAACTTATCTTTTAATAATCTTTCCAAATCTCTAAAAGGAGAATTCTGCTCTTTTATAGAGAAAACAAGGATGGCTCAATCTTTTGATTTTTATTACAAGCTTTATTTTGTATAACATATAATAAACTAAAAATATTGAAAGTTTAGAAACCATCAGCACACAATCGAGGTGATGGAAATATACTTCACCTCCAGTTTCCTGATGCCTCTTTATAATACATTTCTCTGGCCCCTCATTCCTGGCCCTTAAAAACCACCAAACTGCTTTCTGTCACTGGACAGTAATTTATACAGTCAAAAAATGTATATAAATACAATTTTACACTATGCACTTTTTTGTCTGACATTTTATGTTTTTTTCTCTGCATGTTTTACCTCTAGAGTCTGCCTTGTTTCACTTAGTATAGTTATTTTGAGATTCATTCATGTTATAGTATGTATCCATAATTAATTCGGATAAAGCAAGTTAATTCATTAATGTATTGATTGATATTTAGACTGTTTCTAGTTTGGGCTATTATGAATACATGTGCTATGAACATTTGTGTTGATATCATTATATGAACACCTACTTTTATCTCTCTTGGGTAAATACCCAGGAGTGCAATGGCTGAGTCTTACGGCAGAAGTATGTTTAACTTTTTAAGGGACTCTTAAACTGTTTTTCAAAGGTTACACTTTTTTGTATTCCCATCAGCAGTGTATGAGAGTTTCAGCTTCTCCACATCCAAGCCAGTGCTTGGCTATTATCAGTCATGCTAATCTTAGCTATTTAAAAATAGATAGTGGCGTCTCATTTTGGTTTTAATTTGCATTGCCCTAAGCATTAATTATGTTGAGCATATGTGCTTATTTACCAAACAAATGTCTACTTTGAAATGTCTGTTCCAGTCTTTCACCCAAGTTTTAAATGGGGTTGTTTGTTTTTCATTATTAAATTTTGAGCTTTTAAAATATATTTTTGATGCAAGCCTTTCATCAGATATATGAATTGCAAATATTTTCTCCCAGCCTGCAGCTTGTCTTTTCAGTCTCTTAATAGATTCTTTTGAAGAGCAGATTCTTTTTTTTAAATTTGATGAGTTCTTCTTATCAATATATTATTATATAAATCATGCTGTGGGGTCATATCAAAGAAAGCTTTGCCTGACTCAAAGTCCCAAATGTTTTCACATCTTCCCTCTCCTCTCCTTTGGGAACTGAGATTACACGTAAATTCAGTTACTTGAAATTTACTGTCTACTATTGCTCTGTTCATGTTTTTTAAAAGTTTATTTTCTCTCTATATTTTATTTTGAGAGGTGTCTATCTTTTCTTCTTTAATGACTAACGTGCTATCAGCCTACCATGTAGCTGGGACTACAGCCGCATGCTACTATGCCCCGCTAATTTTTGTATTTTTAGTAGAGATGGGATTTCACCATATTGGTCAGGCTGGTCCTGAACTCCTGACTTCGTGATCCACCTGCCTCGGCCTCACAAAATGCTGAGATTACAGGCGTGAGCCACTGCGCCCAGCCTCCTTTAGTGTATCTTGCATGTCTCTATTTTAGAACATATAGAATACTGTTTCAATAAGCATTTGAATGTTCTTAACTGATAACTCTGGCACCTTGATTTACTCTGGATCAGTTCTGACTCAGTGATTTTTCTCCTTATTATGAGCCACGTTCTTCTGTCTTTTGTTGTTACTGTTGTGTCTCTGCTAAACTGTGTCTGGATGTCAGATATGGTGACTTTTATCTTATTGAGTGCTGGAAGTATATATAAATATTCTTGATCTTTGTATTGGTATGTATTTAAGTTTAGTTGGAAAGAGTTTGACTCTTTTTGGTCTTGCTTTAAAAATTCATTAGGTGGGATCAGACCAGTTCTCATTTTAGAGCTAATCACTCCCAACTAGTGAGGCAAGATCCTTCTGGGTATCCCTGGGAATCTTGAGGTGTTCCTGGTTTGGCTGATAAAATAAGCACTATTACTGGACCTTGGTGAGCATGTGTACTGTTACTTTTCATCTTATCTGGGTGTTGTTTCCCCAACCGTAGGTACTTTTCTCTAGGCCTGTCCTAACAATTACTTAGCTATGTACTTTAGGGGGACCCTTTGCAGAGCTCTGGAGTTCTCTTTCTGTGCAGCCCCTTCTTCTCGGAAACCTTGTCCTGAGAGCTCATGTCAACATGGTTTCTGTGGACTCTCAGCTCTGTCCCCTCAGCTCAGGGAGAACGATGGGCTCCTCTTGGGCTTTTCTCCTGGAGTAGTGGGCTGGAAAACTTTCTCCAGGCATAAATTAGGGCAGTTGATAGGCTCACCTTGTTTGAGACTGACTTTACAGGGTCTTGCAAACTTTTGTGGCATACATTTTGGCCATTTTTTTGGTTGTTTCAGGAGGGAGAGAAAGTCCAGTTCTTGTTACTCCATCATGGTCATTGCAGAAGTCAACCTAACTGATATTTATCAATACAGTCTGTTGCTACACATTGAACTTGCTTAAGATAATTTTTAGATGGCACAGAACTTTCTGTCCATTGAATGAGACTCTCTGCTTATTTTGCAAGTGCTCATTTGTATGGAGACATTTGTATGGAGAAACTTCAAAAAGTTTGTGGAAAAATGAAGTTAAAAGATAAACATTGAAAATGTGATCTTCGGTTTTCATCCCTAAAGAACTGATGGTCCTGGGAACTTAACAATGTCAATGCAGTCTCTTATACATTATTAACTTAAGAAAAATGGGTGCCCTTTCCACATTTGTTGAGATTGGGAAACAAAAAGAAGTCAGAAGGAGCCAAATCAGAGCTGTAAGGTGGATGCCTGACAATTTCCCATTGAGACTCTCACAAAATTGCCTTTGCTTGATGACAGGAATGAGCAGAAACATTGTGGTGTTAGAGGACTGTCTGCTAAAGCTTTCCCAGGTATTTTGCCCTAAAACTTTGGCTAACTTATTCAAAACACTCTCATGATATGCAGATATTATTGTTCTTTGACCTTCCACAAAGTCAACAAGCAAAATGCCTGGAATGTCCCCAAAAAACTGTTGCCGTGACCTTTGCTCTTGAGTGATCCCCTTTAGCTTTGACTGGACCACTTCCACCTTTGGTAGCCATTGCTTTGATTGTGTTTTGCCCTCAGGATCATACTGGGAAAGCCATGTTTTATCTTCTGTTACAATTCTTCAAAGAAATCCTTCAGGATCTTGACCCTAGTTCTTTAAAATGTCCATTGAGAGCTCTCCTCTTGTCTGCAGCTGATCTGAGCACAACACTTTTGGCACCCATGCAGTGGAAAGTTGGTTCAACTTTAATTTTTTAGTCAGAACTGTGTAAGCTGAACCAATTAAGATGTCTACGATGTTGGCTATTGTTTGTGCTGTTGATTATCAGTCCTCTTCAATTAGGGCACAAACAAGATTAATTTTTTTCCTTGCAAATTGATATGGATGATCTGTCCCTGTGGACTTCATCTTCCACATCATCTCGTTTCTTCTTTAAAAAAGCTGTCCGCTTGTGAACTACTGATTTCTTTGGTGCATTGTCCCCTCAAGCTTCTTGTAAAGCATCAGTGATTTCACCATTCTTTCACTCAAGCTTCATCATAATCTAATGTTTGTTCTTGCTTCAATTTTAGCAGAATTTACATTGCTCTGCTAGGGGCTCTTTTCAAACTAATGTCTACTCCTTCTTACTGTCTCAAACTAGATCCTGTTCAAACATGCTATAATAAATTAGTATGAGTTTATTTTGCTGCCAAAATTGAAACCTTTGCATAGTTTTTTTCATAATATACATTTTCCATGAACTTTTTAAGGCCTCTCATGTATCCACAGGTAGAGTGCCTTACCTATTCTGACTTCAGTCAATTATTCAAGACCTTTCCTTGTCAGTGATACATTAGAAAGGTAGAGTATTGAAAAATAAGAGTAGCTTCTGCTGATTAAGAAATACTATATCTTTTTCTACTTCTTTCTTTTTTTTTTTTTTTTTTTTTTTTTGAGACAGCATCTTTCTCTGTCACCCAGGCTGGAGTGCAGTGGTGTGATCTCAGCTCACTGCAACCTCTGCCTCCCAGGGTCAAGTGATTCTCCTGCCTCAGCCTCCCGAGTAGCTGGGACTATAGGTGCCTGCCACCACACCCAGCTAATTTTTGTATTTTTAGTGGAGACAAGGTTTTACCATATTGGCCAGGCTGGTCTTGAACTCCTGACCTTGTGATCTGCCTGATTCGGCCTCCCAAAGCGCTGGGATTACAGTCATGAGCCACCGTACCTAGCTTTCTACTTCTTTCTTATTATTTTCCTCCTCTCTCATTCCTATATTCTCTCCTTTCTCCTACTTTCCTCCCCACTCCCTGTTTCCTTCCTTTCATCTTTCCTATTTTCAAGACTTAATATTTCTTGAACCTCCGATGTTATCATAGTATGTTATTTGTTTAATTTTCACATAACAATAATAGTTTAAATACAAATAATATTTATTTTCATCCCCATGTTATCAGTATAACAGTAAAGATGTGGAGAGGCCAGCTGGGCATGGTGGCTCAAGCCTGTAATCCCAGCACATTGGGAGGCCGAGGTGGGTGGATCACGAGGTCAGGAGATCGAGACCATCCTGGCTAACATGGTGAAACCCCATCTCTACTAAAAAATAGAAAAAATTAGCTGGGCGTGGTGGCACGTGCCTGTAGTCCCAGCTACTCGGGAGGCTGAGGCAGGAGAATAGTGTGAACCCGGGAGGCAGAACTTGCAGTGAGCCAAGATCACGCCACTGCACTCCAGCCTGGGTGACAGAGCGAGACTCTGTCTCAAAAAATAAATAAATAAATAAATGAAAATAAAATTAAAAAAATGATGTGGAGAGGCCAAACCAATGGCTCTTATATCCACGTTCTTTCTTCTAAATGATTTCACCTTAGTTTTGGTCTGCATCTCTAACCATAGCTAGTTGCAGCAGGACTTCTATCTGGCCTTGCTGCTCTCATTTTTGGACCTCCTCACTGAAATCAAATTGATCTTTCTAAAATGCAAACCTGGTCTTAGTATTTTATTACTTAAAACCCATTGGTGGCTTTCCATGATTTATGGAATAAAGTCAAAATTCCTGTTTTTGCCCATGTTTCTGTGTGCCTCTCATCCCTACATTTACTGATTCCTGTGTGCCATAAATTGCCAGTTGTCCAGAGTTCATTCTCTTTTTGTACTTGGGAGGACTTCTGCATCCTGCAACTTTTCCCCTGAAACGTGCTTGGAAAATACCTACTCATTTTTTTCAGATTCAGGTTAGCTTTTTACTTCAGTTTCTTTTCCTGAAGCTTATACTGACTGCTCCATATGGCTTTGGGGATTAGCTACTCATTCCTTTGTGCCCTTTGTAGATACACATTTATCATGGAGTCTTTTTTTTTTTTTTTTTTTTGAGACAGAGTCTCACTCTGTCACCAGGCTGGAGTGCAGTGGTGTGATCTCAGCTCACTGCAACCTTTACCTTCCAGGTTCAACTGATTCTCTTGCCTCAGCCTCCCAAGTAACTACAGGCGTGCACCACCGTGCCCAGCTAATTTTTGTATTTTTAGTAGAGACGGGGTTTCACTATGTTGGCCAGGATGGTCTCGATCTCTTGACCTCGTGATCTGCCCACGTTGGCCTCCCAAAGTGCTGGGATTACAGGCATGAACCACCGCTCCCAATCAGTCATGCAGTCTTTATACTTACTTGTTTACTTGCCTGTGAGCTCACTGAATGCAGGGACTATTTCCTTGTTGCTCTAGCACCTACACCAGTACCTGGTATCCAGAAGCTGTATGCTAAATGTTTGTTGAGTGGCTGTTTGACTGAATGATTGTACTCCTAATTAGTAGATAGAAAGCCATGAACTTCCCAGTTCATCATTCTTTGTGCTCAATTCTGGTTTCTTTATTGTGTTCAAAAGAGTTCCTTAGTGACATAAAACTATGGAGCTAGTATGTCAGCTCATTTAAGCAATGATTGGTTTATGTATATAAGAGACTTCAATAATTATATATTTTTATTTCAGTTTCAATAAATGATCAATTGATTAATTTTCTCTGTTTTGGCTTATTGTTCACATTTCATATCAAATAAAAGTGTTTTACTTAAAATTATTCATGCCAATTATGACAGTTAGGTGAATATTACTTTGATTTACATTCCAGTAGTAGTTTTGGTTGAACCCTGAATATGCTAAGACGTCCCTTTTCTTTTTTCTTATGAACAGGCTACTGTGTTTACATATATTATTAAAATCTTCTTTGAAAATACGAAGAATGTTACATTTCTTATATTTAGTTCTCTGTGCTTCAGAATTCCTGTGATACTTGCACTTAAGTCCTTCTGAGCAGTTGATGTTGATATTTATGTGGTTAATGTCATGAAACGTGGTGGTTTTCATTTCTATCATTAATTTATACAGGAGATAGACTGTTTTCCAGGTGTAAGCTCAGTCATATAATTAGAAAATTTATAAGCAGAAAGGAGTTATTTGGTCTAACCCATTTATTCTACAGATAGAGAAATTAGAGTCCAGAAACTCTGTCTTCTTTAAAGTCTTACAGGTATTTAAGAAAAAAGAATAGACTTGAGGTTTCTGTGCTCTGAACCCAGTGATCTTGACACTGTAACGATCTTCATCCATATTATTCACAGAAGTAAATATAATCACATATTAAATAAGAAACAAAAATACTAAGGAGATATTATACTGAAAAATGAAATAATATTATCTTAATTATTTTGATCAGATACAATCTATAGCAGCTTGAAGGCTAATAATTCCAATGATTCTCTGAATAAACCATTTTTCTAATAAGATTACAGGTTTTAGTAATCTAATTATTTTGACTGATGCAAATGTTACCCCGCCAGTCTGAAAAATGTGTTTATTTATATGTCATAAAGAATAATTTATTCCAAAAGGGCTAATTTTCAAAATATATGTATCTTCTGAAACTGTATCTATTTTTTCCCCACGTTTTCTAAATATATTTTAGAGGGCATTTGTAGATTTTCATGGTGCTGAAAAATTAAGGTATAATGGTCTCATGAAGGAGAATAATGTCATTTAGACATTGTAATTTTGGAGGATCACAATACTTTTTGGAATGTGGTTGTTGCAGCACTGGTCACTTATACTAATTATATAATACCATACTATACTAATGCAATAATATACCATATGAAATTATTCAGTTGTAAATTTGTCTTAAATCCTCTAGAATACTGCAAAGAAATAGTTTATATAAGAAAGAGTACCATAGCAGATGTGAACACAATATTTCCTATTTTTTTCTTCTTTTTTATTTTTTTGAAGACAAGTTCTCACTCTGTTGCCCAGACTGGAGTTCAGTGCCATGTTCATAGTTCACTGCAACCTCAAACTCCCAAGCTCAAGTGATCCTCTTGATTCAGCCTCTGAAGTAGCTGTGCCTATAGGTGTGCACCACCACACCGGCTAAGTTTTAAAATTTTTTATAGATATGTTGCCCAAGCTGGTCTCAAATTCTTGAGCTCAAGAGATCTTCTCACCTTGGCCTCCCAGAGTGTTGGGATTACAGGCATGAGCCACCATACTCAGCCAATATTTCTTTTGTAAAAGACATTTTCTAACATACTTCTCATTTTAACTAACATAATATTCAAAGTGTAGATCTGAGAAAGAGATAGTGCCTGCAGATCTGGGATCCTACATGCTAATATTATGGGATGCATTCAGATTTGATCAGCAGATATTCCATTTATTCTAGAACACCACCAGCAGAAGAATGTAATTACGTCTATCACTAAAACTTTGTGTCAATACAGACTACTGTATTTGTTATCATAGATGGTCCTTGGATGGCAGCCTTAAGCAATTTTAAACCTAGACAGGTGATGTACTTTTTCTTCTTGGATAATTTTCATGGTTTTATCTAATTTGGTTGTAACTAATGTGTTTAATATGGCTTGCTTGTTTTTTAAAAAGTTGTTCAGTATCCTTAGAACTCAGTGCTGATTTCTTTTTCTAGCAGGCCTTTTATATAGGACATCTCACTTTCTCCTGGCTCTCTACTACTAGCATGAGGTCTCTGAAAAATCAAGACAGCAAAATAATTTGTTATAGAACAGCCTATGTAGAGGGACAGGGGAGGAGTCATATTCCAAGAGGGAAAGACCTTTGAGCCAGGCTCAATTTGTAGAGGCTGTTGAATGAAAATGAGAGAGAGAGAATGCACACTTTATTGCACTATTAAAGCAAAATTCTGACAATAACTTCTAAAAATGATTCAACTCTTATACACTGAGAATATGACAGACCTTCCAAAAGTATAATTTCTTATATGAACGTCCAGGTATATAAGGAAAAATAACTATTTCATACCAATATCTCCAGCCGCCTTTATTGTTGGTTCACCACATAGGTTTTTATCAGAATCGCAGAACATTAATTTTTTAAAGTAGCTACCATTACAACTAGCTTGAGAAGAACTTTCTTTTTAATAATTCGACCCAGATGCATTCTAGATACTCCAGTGTTACGAATCGATGGCTTCATGAGGAGCCGCTGTTGACTCATGCTATCTCTGGACACACTGACAGGAAACGTTTTCTTACACCTGTTTTCCTCCTGCTTTTCCTTGGTAGGACTTAGTGCCTTGGCATAGTTCAGTATCAATGGCAGTCATAGAGAAGTGTTACAGAAACCCAGCTTATTCCAACTTGTGAATTATTTGGCACCCAGGAACCAGGTCTTACAATCTTCAACCCACTTTTTCCTAACATGGCCCCTTTTCTGAAATGTTTATTTATATATGATGTAGGCCTGGGGAAAGGACATGGACTTTCAAAGAAAATATTCTCCAATAGATCTCTCAACTCCAGAGAACCTTCTGACTAAATCTGAAAGAATTCCACTGTGCTCTGATAACATCCTTTAATAATGAAGGAAAAGATATTTTTCCCCCAGGAGGATTTTGTAGTGAAAGAGATGGCATAATTTTCTTAAAAAATGTTGTTTATAATCTCATTTGTTTTTTCATTTGTGGGGTGTGTCTTAAATCCTAAATGGTACATCCTTTTTAAAATACTTCTAGTAATAAAATGTTTCTGAAGTTATGTTGTAAGTATCATTGGACTATGTTTAATAATGTTAAGTTGATCCCACTTCCCCTGAAATTATATACATAAATGCTGAAAGTATAAATTTACATATACAACTTCATGGAACATTTTTCTTCCAAGTGTGCATTTGCTAGAATTTGCATTGAAAGGTTTTGGAAGGAGCCTGTTGGTATGAATCCTGTGTGAGCAACACTCAGATTTGTTGCATACTGAACAGCATGCTAAATCTCACTTCACAATCTTAGATTTCTCATCTACCATCTTGAGCTGAATTTAAAATGTAACTGCAGTTTATTATGTCACCTGTTCGTCAAACACTGATGCAAAGCTTAGTTTTCAGTGTGAAGAACCCATGACTAGAGAAGGGAAGAAGAAAGGGTCAAGCAGACCTCATTAAAGAGTGTATGGGCAAGAAAACACATCAGATGTCTTGATAGGTTTTTTAAAGTCCTGTTAGACTTGTCATGATTTCCAAAACACTAAATGCCATCTAGTATTTTGGACCCTCCAAAATTACAGTAGAATATTATTATGGGTCATCTTAATTGGAAATATACAGGGAAATCCTGATGATTAATGTAGACTAGTGATAGCTCTCACACATTTATATAACCTATGTTGAAAAGAAAGAAGAAAGTCAGGAAGGAAAGAAGGAAAAAGAGCGGAGAGAGAGGAACAGGAAAACACGTGGATTTGTGGAAATGAAAATTTTTAAATTACTAATTTGCAAGAATGGGTAAGAAAAATACCGAGTATGAACATAAATGCTTTCAATTCCGTTTGTCTCTTAATCCTTCTCAGTCCGTGGCCAGTTTTGAAACTTGGTGTAACTTCCTTCCTTTATTCCTCCCTCCCTTGCTCCCTCCATCCCTTCTTGCCAGCCTCCTTCCCTTCCTCTCTCCTTGAGTTTCCTTCTTCTTTCTTGTTCCCTCCCTCCCTCCCTCTCTCTTTTTTCCCCTTAGTTTCCCCAGAAGCACATATACCAGCCATTTGAATGCTTTCTGCTCATAGATACTGCCAAGCCCCCTCACCCAGACTGCTGACTAGATTTGGTAGAATGGAGTGAGAAACATAGACTTTGTGTCTGTGGCGGCCACCTCTGATGTTGCAGACTTTTGCCGTGATTATGCACTCCAGCCGAGGGACGCTAGAGAGGTTGAAATTTCAACTGTGGGATTTGCCATTTTGGAATTTGCAGAAATGTACTGGATATGCTAACAGCAGCCTGGCTAGCCTCCACTTCACAAGGAAGTATTTAAATATACACGTGTAATATGAAGAAAATTGCATTAGATCATAAGGGATGAATTATTTTGTAAATGACTATACCATCAAATACCATACCTGATATCAATCATCTTCATCAGACAGTATCTGTGTATGTAAGTAGATAAACAAAAAAGCAGGAGTTTATTTCTCTCTAATGTATCCTCGACTCTCTAGCAGTGACCTCTGAAATGTCTCTTCTGATCCAGACTTGTTTGAATCATGTGCAACATTTTAGATTTGTCTTTTCTCTGCAAGTTTTTTTTCATTAAGTACCATAACATATTGAACCAAATAGTTTTGCTTGCTTTCTATTGATGACACATGATTTTGGCTTTTATCTTCAGTGGAAAATCAATGTGTCACACGGAGTTCACTAAGAAAAAGGTATGGGGCCTCTTTGTAATTCTTTGTCAGATGATTGCTTTATCTTGATTTATGCCTTCAAACTTTTTCCCATTCAGCAGAAAATATTGTGTCGCTATCTGTGAGAGCAAAGCGATCTATACCAATTTATGCTCTAAGTGTAGCCTCCTTCCAGAACTGCTTATGGAACATATCAACTCACTATAGATTAGGGACATAATGGATTCTTCTTTCTTAAAAGTGGCAGATTGACAATTTTAGTTCATATACAAGCTTTTATATTAACATTAAAACAATATTTCTATGTAAAGTAAAATATTGTAGTTGATTATTATTTGAGGGCCTCCCAGAATTTCAAGGTCTGAAAATAAATTCAGTGTTCCTGGTGGTAACAAAATTGCCCCTACTTCCTTGTATCAGGACTGCCATTTGGAAGTGCTGGGGAAGCTCTTTTCAGAAATTATTTTCAAAACAGCATTGTTGCCTTTTGCCAAACTGAAATCTGGTTGTAAACTTTTGAAAACTAGTTCCTTGGAATGGAATTCAAGTTGTCTTCTAAGCAATTTTTTTTAACTCAAACATACATTCTGTCTTGCTTATGTCGCTATTTGTGTAGGAAACATATTTCTATTTTTACCATTTTCAATTTATTTACATTTACATTTACATTTGTGTGTATATATATATACACACATACATACACTTTAAGTTCTGGGATACATTTGCAGAACTTGCAGTTTTGTGAAATAGGTATACATGTGCTGTCGTGGTTTGCTGCACCCATCAACTCGTCATCTACATTAAGTATTTCTCCTAATGCTATCCCTCCTCTTTCCTTCCTACCCACTGACAGGCCCCAGTGTGTGATGTTCCCCTCCTGTGTCTATGTGTTCTCATTGTTCAACTCCCACTTATGAGTGAGAACATGTGGTGTTTGGTTTTCTGTTCTTGTGATAGTTTGCTGAGAATGATGGTTTCCAGCTTCATCCATGTCTCTGCAAAAGACATTAATCCATCCTTTTTTATAGCTGCATGGTATTCCATGGTGTATATGTGCCACATATTCTTTATCCAGTCTATCGTTGATGGGCATTTGGGTTGGTTCCTAGTCTTTGCTCTTGTGAATAGTGCTGCAATAAACATATGTGTGAATGTGTCTTTATAGTAGAATGATTTATAATCCTTTGGATGTGTACCTAGTAATGAGACTGTTAGGTCAAATGATATTTCTAGTTCTGGATCCTTGAGGAATTGCTACACTGTCTTCCACAATGGTTGAACTAATTTACACTCCCACCAACAGTGTAAAAGCATTCCTATTTCTCCACATCCTCTCTAGCACCTGTTGTTTCCTGACTTTTTAATGATTGCCATTCTAACTGGCGCGAGATGGTATCTCATTGGACCAGGGGTGATGAGCTTTTTTTTTTTTTTCTTCGAGACAGCCTCACTCTGTCACCCAGGGTGGAGTGCAGTGGCACAATTTCGGCTCACTGCAACCTCCACCTAATGGGTTCAAGCAATTCTCCTGTCTTAGCCTCTTGAGTAGCTGGGATTACAGATATATACCACCACGCCTGGCTAAAGTTTTTTTGTGTGTTTTTGGTAGAGACAGAGTTTCACCATAGTGGCCAGGCAAGTCTCAAACTCCTGACCTTGTGATCCACTCGCCTTGGCCTCCCAAAGTGATGGGATTACAGGCGTGAGCCACCACGCCCAGCCTATGATGAGCTTTTTCTCATGTGTTTATTGGCCGCATAAATGTCTTCTTTTGAGAAGTGTCTGTTCATATCCTTTTCCCACTTTTTGATGGGGTTGTTTTTTTCTTGTAAATTTGTTTAAGTTCCTTGTAGATTCTGGATATTAGCCCTTTGTTAGATGGATAGATTGCAAAAATTTTCTCCCACTCTGTAGGTTGTGTGTTCACTCCGATGATAGTGTCTTTTGCTGTGCAGAAGCTATCTTTAGTTTAATTAGATCCCATTTCTCAATTTTGGCTTTTGTTGCCACTGCTTTTGGTGTTTTGGTCGTGAAGTCTTTGCCTATGCCTATGTTCTGAATGGTATTGGCTAGGTTGTCTTCTAGAGTTTTTATGGTTTTAGATCTTATGTTTAAGTCTTTAATCCATCTTGAGTTAATTATTTTATAAGGTGTAAGGAAGGGGTCCACTTTCAGCTTTCTTCATTTGGCTAGCCAGTTTTCCCATCACCATTTATTAAATAGTCAATCTTTCCCCATTGTTTGTTTTCGTCAGGTGTGTCAGAGATATGTTGTATATTTCATGGTACAATGCCTTCTGTCAATGGGGAAAAATAACAAGCATATATGGGATGAATGAAGTCTGCTATGGTTAAGGTTGAGAATATTTACTGATCCTTGAGTTCAGTCTCCAGGAATGTTGGAAATAGAGAATGGAGATAATGGAGATAAAGAAAAGTTCTGAAAATGACACTTCCCATAGTGTCAAAATTGTGATCTATTGCAGAATTCTGTGATACATCAAAATCTCTGTTTATACTGAGGTTTGTTATTGTGTATGAGCATATCTTTATCAGGTGTAGGCTATTTCTATACTTTCATGTCTTTAAATCAATGTTTCTATTCACATATGTATATGTGCAAATAGAAGCATGTTAATATTATATATATATTTTCTGTCATTACCATGATTGCTATGATTATCATTAGCATGTATTATTAGTGTGACCGAAGTATCATCAGTATCAGTTTCTTTCTAACTGCAGTGCTCCTGTAATGCTTCATTTCTACAGAGCCAACCTACACCCACCGTTTCCCTGACTATAACTTTACCTAAAGTATAAGCCCTTATAAAGCCATGAAAGCCTACCAAGAATTGTCAAAGAAGCTAGGCAGCAGCCAGGCTCTGCCTTAGGAAAAGATTTTACTTTTTATTATCATGTGCAGTACTTAACTACTTGTTTTGACCTCTAAGATTTTGTTCTCCTATATTTCTATCCCCTGGCTTTCTGATATTTCATGTGATTATATTTGAAATTTTAACCTTGCTTTTCTTTTTGGAATCTCTGATATCTCTGCTGCCACAGGTAATGACAGGTTCCTCTCTAACTGTTGGTGTTATCCCTGGTCAGATTATTACTGATGACAGAAGTAGATGTTTTACGTGGATTCTCTCGATATCAGAAACAAATACAGATATCACAACTCAAAAATGACAGACTGATAACCATTATGAACTTAGATGCAACATTCTTAATACAATATTAGCAAATTGAGTCTAGGAATATTTAAAAATGATAATGTGTTTTAACCAAGTGGGGTTTATCTCAAGTTGGTTTCAACAACTGAAAATCTACCATGCTGACAGAAAAAAGAAAAATCACGTGACACTCTCAATAGATGCAAAAAAGGAATTTACAAAATGTAACACATTTTTTAAATTAAAAACTCCCAGCAAACTGAGGATAGAAAAGTACATTTTCAAACTGATTATGTGTTTACAAAAAATCTATAGCAAACATCTTACTTAAAATGGTGAAAGCCTTAATACTTTCTACATAAGATTATGAAAAATGCAATGATGTCCTCTCTCCCTAGTTCTTTAAAGTATTGCATTCAATATTAAATAAGTGGAAATATATACCAAGTTCATTGATAAATATTTAATACTTATGAGATGATAATTCTCCTGAAATTGATCTCTAGATTCAGTGGAATTCCCATGAAACCTTATAGGTCCTTTTGGATAAATTACAAAACTGATTCTAAAACAGGGAGAAAGAAAGAAGGGAAGGAAGGAGGAATGGACAGAAAGAAGAAAGAAATAAAGAGAAAAGAAAAGAAAATAAGAAATAAGTGACACCCAAGTTGGGAAGAAAGAAAAATACTATTCTCACGTGATGTAAACATATACATAGAAAATCCTTAGGCATCTGCAGAAGTGTGCTAGAGGTATGAAGTGAATTTAACAAAGTTGTAGGATGAAAGATCAATAAATAAAATCAATTGTGTTTCTATACACAATCAACACCAATTAGAAAATAAAATTATGTAAGCAATTTAACTTATAATAGCCTCAAAAATAATAAAATAATTCAGAATAAATTTAATAAAAGGTATGCTGATCCAAAATTTCTAAATCACTAATACGAGAGATTGAATAGGTAGAAATATGTATCAAGTTCATTGGTAAATATACATGTCATACTTATTAGATGATAATTCTTCTGAAACTGATCTCCAGATTTGGCACAATCCCAGTCAAACCTATAGGCCTTTTTGGAGAAATTACAAAGCTGATTCTAATTTTTTTTTTTAAATGCAGAAGTCCTAGAATAGCCAGAGCATGTTTTAGAAAGAAGAATAAAGTTGGAAAACTTTCCAAATTTCAAGACATATTGTAAAGCTACACTAAACAGTACAGTAAACTTACTGGCATGAAGAAGACATATATATCAGTGAAACAGAATAAATAATTTAGAAATATATCCTGCCTTACATGGCCAAAGTTGCCAAAATATTTCAATAAGGAAATCAATGTCTTTATAAAGATGGTACTATTAAAATTGGATATTAAATGGAGAATATGAACTTCAGAATTACCTCACACCATATCCTCAAATTAACTCAACATGTATTTTATACATAATGTAAATATAAAAAGTGTAAAGCTTACTGAATAGGAAAAATTTTTAATAATCTTACTATAGCTAAAAATTTTTTAGATAAGAAAAGGATGGATGAAAATGGAAAAAAATAGTAAGTTGGACTTCATGAAATTAAGACTTTTGCAACTTAAAACATAGCATCAAAAAATGAAAAGGCAAACCACAGATTGGGACAGAATAATTTTAAATATGTCTGATAAAGAACTTTCATCTAGAATGTACACATAACTAAAAAACTAAATAACAAAACACAAATAACTCATTTAACGTAATATTTTGACCTAAATGGGCCAAATATTTGTACAGATATTTTAATTTAAAAAGAGATGGTGTCCAATACACAAATGAAAAGATACTTAACATTACCCGTCATCAGGGAAATTCAAGTTAAAACCACATTGAGGTACCACTGTACACCCACTGGAGTGGCTGACACGAGCAGAACTGACCATACCACATGATGTGAAGAATTGCTATTCACACCTGGCTAGTGGGACTTCAAAATGGTACAGACATTTTGGAAAGCAGTTTGGCAGTTTCTTTTAATGTTAAACTTAGTACTGATCATATAGCCAAATAATTCCACTGCGACTCAAAATAAATAAAAACATATCCGTACCAAGCCTCATCCTTGAAGTTCATAGCAGATGTGTCCATCAACTTGTAAATGGATAAACCAGTTGTAGATGGAGTACCACTCAACAATAAAAAGGAGCAAACTGGTACAACAGCAATATAAATGAATATCAAAAGCATTATGCTCAGTGAAAGAAGCTAGACATGAAAGACACCAATGTATCATTCCACTAATAGGATACTCTAGAAAATGCAAACTGTAGAAACAGAAGCAGATTAGTGGTTGCCTGTGTTCAGGAATGGAGAAAAGATCAAATGCAAAACAGCAAAAGAAAACGTTTTGTGATGATGCAGATTTTCTGTATCTTGATCATGATTGTGGTCAAATGATGATATTCATCTGCCATAACCCATTAAATTGCACATTGAAAAGGGTGAATTTTACTGTGTGTACATTATACTTAAATGGAGCTGTAAATATGTTTGGAGCTTATCTGTGAACATTAGTTGCAGAGCAGGAGTTACTTTTATAGAGTGGAAATCTGCTGAGTGCCAACTTGAGAGGGGTTGAAAAAAATTAGAACCTTCTTCCAACACATTTCAGTTAGAACACTCTTAGGATGTCGTTACAGCTGCGCTCTATATTGGTGTCTCTGATGAAATCACATGTCTGACGATCTCAGCATGCCTTTAATCAACAGAATATACACGTGTTTTCTTTTATTACTATAAAGGATATACCAAACAACTTTTTCAAGACTTTACTTCAAAAAGGCACGTAGTTTTGCAACATTTTTGGTAAGTCTTTAATTATTTCAAAATGAAAAATTGAAAATAAAATGCAATTATTTACTCAGGCCCCCCAAAAAAAGGTCTGTACGGGGAATGCATGTGGTGTGTGTGTGTGTGTGTGTGTGTAAGTGTGTGATTTGAAGAATTGAAAAAATTTTAGTGGGGTTTTGTAGCATCACTTTGATAGCATCCTGTAATTTTGTATTGTGTTTGAAATAAAAATAAAGTGAATACACTGATAAAAGAATTTGAAAAGAATTTGCATTATTGCCTAAATTATGTGTGGTTTCCACAGTGGCATGAATCGAGCATCTTTAACCTACATAACAATATATCAGAAGTATTAGGTAAAAAATAAGTAAACTAGTATAACAAAGTTAAATATTTCTAAAGTAAAATTATAGCTTTATTTTTTTTCCTGAAATGTTTTGAGGAGATATTTACACCAAAAGATATTATCACTGATCAATGAAACTTTTTAAGAATTTGCTTGTGTCCCACCAATATTTGATTACATAGTGCTTCTGTGAGTTCCATTTCATTAATTTAGCTTTGACAGGAGAGAAGGCAATGGCTCTGCAGCCTCTCTCGGTGTGGCATGATCCTGGTTCCGCTGGCTGATCTCTATTAGAACCATGGCCTTAATCATGCCTTTCATGCTTCTAACTTGATTTGCATTTGTTGTGTGATCCAAATTTATTCTCTCGTTTAGTCGCTTCCACCCATAGAAAAGCAGGTCTTTTTCATTTCTCCTTCACCATTGCCCCCATTTTTTCTTTTTGTCCTCCCATGATGAAAAACAAGACAGAAAACAAACTATAACAACAACAGACACCTTTTGTCTGTGGTCACCAATGCATTGTAGCACTAAACTTTGTTAAAAATCTCTAGATCTGACCTCTATATCTGCTGTTCCCAGAGTTTTTCAATGTGTTCTCTAGACTGCTGTGACCCACTGACAGAAAGTCTAGCTATATTTAATTGAAAGTTATTACTGTCTGATATGGTTTGGCTGTGTCCCCACTGAAATCTCATCTTGCACTGTAGCTCCCATAATTCACATGTTGTGGGAGGGACCCAGTGAGAGGTAAGTGGATCATGGGGGCAGTTTTCCCCACACTGTTCTAGTGGTAGTGAATAAGTCTCATGAGATCTGATGGTTTTATAAGGGGAAACCCCTTTCGCCTTTCACTTGGTTCTCATTTGCTGTTTGCCTGCTGCCATGTAAGATGCGCCTTTCGCCTTCTGCCATAACTGTGAGGCCTCCTCAGCCATGTGGAACTGTGAATTCATTAAACCTCTTTTTCTTTATAAATGACCCAGTCTTGGGTATGTCTTTATCAGCAGCATGAAAATTGACTAATACACTCACTGTCCATGAATGATACTCTGTTAGCCCATTTGCATTGTTATAAAGAAATACCTGAGGCTGGGTAATTTATAAAGAAATGCGGTTTATTTGGCTCCTTGTTGTGAAGGCTGTACATGAAGCATAGTACTGGCACCTGCTTCCAGGGAGGGCCTCAGGAACCTTCCAATCATGGTGGAAGGTGAAGGGAAACCAGCATATCACATGGTGAGAGCGGAAGCAAGAGAGACAGGGAGGAGGTGTCAGTCTCTTTTAAACAACCAGATATCGCATGAACTCACAGGGTAAGAACTCATTCATTACCAAGAGGACAGCACCAAGCCATTCAGGAGGCATCTATCTCCAACATTGGGGATCACATTTTAACGTGAGATTTGAAGGGGACAAACATCCAAACTATGTCAGATACCAAAGCTGACAATGCTTAGGATCTTTAGCTGTTCCAGGTTCTGGGAAAAGGGAGAGAGTTAGCTTCCCTCGTCTATGCTGTGCTACTCCATATTATATTAGTAATTATTGTTCTCTAAAGGTTCTTAAAAGCAAATAAACAAATGCAAGGCAAAACATATAAAAGGCAAGGCAAAACATACGAAATGCAAGGCAAATGCATTAAAAAACTTTTGAGTGTTAATACATAGATTTTATTTTATCTTTTTAATTTCTTTTGCTTAACCAAATAGATTATGTAGTTTTGATTAACTGGCCATGAAATAGCTCTGCCTACATAGAATTTCCCATGAATAATTGGTTGTGGAGACTTTTGTGTGTGACCCAAATCCTCCCTCAAAACTGAAGTTTGCCCAGCTATTGGGAGTGTTGGCAAATCATGCCTCTCAGCTGATTCTCTCTAGAATTTATTCTCAGGAGATCTAATTAATAACTTGTCAAGCTGATGTCCATCCTTGGGGACAACTCTTATCTGAAGAATGGCCAGTGAAAGGTATTAAAACTCCATACTCCTGCCTCAATTTAGGGCAACTCTGAAGGGTCGCCCCAGCTTCTCAGCTCCCCCTTGAGATTAGCTGAGGTATTTGTTGTGACTGCCTCACATCTCAACTCCCTTTATCCAATTCTGCTTTTTCGCCACAGTTGTTGGTTCCTAGGATTTTACCCAGTTAAATGTTCTCTACACAAATCTCTATCTCAAATCTGCTTTACAGGGAATGTGGCCCCAGACAGGTTTTCATTAGGTTCTGGACGTAACTCTCATTAGTCATTGATATGATTCGGCTGTGTCTCCATCCGAATCTCACCTTGATTGTAATTATCCCCGCATGTCAAGGATGGAGTCAGGTGGAGATCATTGAATCATAGGGGCGGGTTCCCCCTACTGTTCTCCTGGTAGCGAATAAGTCTCACGAGATCTGATGCTTTTAAAATGGGAGCTTCCCTACACAAGCTTTCTTCTCTGCTACCATTTAAGATGTGCCTTTGCTTCTTTTTTGCCTTCTGCCGTGACTGTGAGGCCTCCCCAGCCATGTGGAATTGTGAGTTCCTTAAACCTCTTTCCTTTCTAAATTACCCGGTCTTGGGTATGACTTTATTAGCAGCATGAGAACAAACTAGTGCAGTCTGTTCTATAAGCCCAAGTCGGATCACAGAGTCCCGCTTTCTGTTTTTTTTTTTCTAGCCCATATTTCTACTAAAACTTGACTCATATAGACTTAAAACAAAATAATTAAGCATGGCTAGTATTTATTTATTATTTTATACGTGTCAGGTACTGTATTTTGTAACTTATCTTTTAATAATCTTTCCAAATCTCTAAAAGGAGAACTCTGCTCTTTTATAGAGAAAATAAGGATGGCTCTGAAAATGTTAGCATTAGGGGAAGTAGGGTGAGGGACATAGGGGGCACTTTGTGTTATTTGTGCATTTTGCTATCAATCTAAAATCAGGTCAAAATAAAAATTAAAAAAATGGGTAGTAGAAGCAGGTTGTTAAGATTTTCAGTGTGACTCTAGAATTTTTTTGTTTGTTGTTTGTTTTGGAGTGTAGTGGTAAGATCTCTGCTCACTGCAACCTCCACTTCCCAGGCTCAAGCAATTCTCCTGCCTCAGTCTCCCAAGTAGCTGGGATTATAGGTGCCCGCCACCACACCCAGCTAAGTTTTCTATTTTTTTTTTTTTAGTAGAGATGGGGTTTCAGCATGTTGGCCAGTCCAGTCTCCTACTCCTGACTTCAAGTCATCCACCCGCCTCAGCCTCCCGAAGTGCTGGGATTATAGGCATGAGCTCCCACTCCTGGCCCAAAGTTCATATTTTAACTACTAACCTAAATTATTTTAAAAACAAAAGCCTCCTTGGACTCAAACCAGGTCAGAGTGACATGATCATGTGCCTGTTTTGTGCAGGGTGAAGTGAGATTATTATCTAGGAAATAGCTGAAATGTCTTGTTGTGGGCATACATATTTCATATAAATTCTAAGCTTCATATTAGCACTTAGATTATAATTATCTAAAGAATAGAGAACAATTTCATATAATTTTCAGTGTATCAGGCGAATCAAAAGTGTACATACAAGCATGCAGATGAATTTCAGTGAATATAGTGGTGACAATGCTCAACAGAATATATGTCCCCCACCCAACCCTGCTTCTTGCTCTTTCACTGTCCTAAAGATAGAACAAAATGGTTCAGGCATCCAGCTTGTCCCCTCCACACTTCACACTTTTACTTAATAGCAGCTTATCTTTAACACTTTGTCATCTTTAAGATGTTGCTAATTCTTTCTGGTAGATCCCAGGACTGAGGATGAGGAAGAATGATTTTATTTAAATAAAGTTGCTTAATAAAAAACAATTTTTTTAGTTTTAAAATATTTTCATTATTTTATAAAATTTTTGTGGGTACATAGGAGGTTTATATATTTGTGGGGTACATGAGATGTTTTGATACAGGCATGCAGTGTGAAATAATCACGTCATGAGGAATGGGCTTTCCATCCCCTCAAGCATTCATCCTCTGAGTTAAAAACTATTCAATTGGCTGGGCACGGTGGCTCACGCCTGTAGTCCCAGCTCTTTGGGAGGCCGAGGTTGGCGGATCGCCTGAGGTCAGGAGTTTGAGACCAGCCTGGCCAACATGATGAAACCCCATCTCTACTAAAAATACAAAAATTAGCCGGGTGTGGTGGCGAGTGCCTGTCATCCCAGCTACTCGGGAGGCTGAGACAGGAGAATCATTTGAACCTGGGAGGTGGAGGTTACAGTGAGCCGAGATCATGCCATTGTACTCCAGCCTGAGTGACAAGAGTGAAACTCCATGTCAAAAACAAACAAAAATCAATTACATTCTTTAAGTTATTAAAATTAAACATTGTAAATGATTTTTTTCCCAAAGCTTTTTCAAAGAAAAAAAAGTAGAAACAAAGACACTTTCTACTGATTTCCAATATGGTGACTCTGTATTTCTAGCATGTGTTAAGGTGAAAAATTGATTTTATGTTTAATACAAAACATAGCATAATGTAATGAAAAGCAAGATTGTAATGATAAAGGAAAATAACACTAGTGCTAATTTTTTTCAATTTGAAGCATTGGATTAAAATGAATTAGGTTATATTCCAACATGTTTATATTGAATTTCTTTTTTCTCCAATTGGTTTCTTTTTATTAATGGGTGAGTGTTGCATTTGTATAAGGTTTCCCTATTATATTCAATTGTTTTGAGATGCTTTTAATTTGAAGTTTTTATGTTTTCTTTTTGATGTATACATGTTATGCTTTTATGCTGAATTTGATAATTGGTGCTGTATATGCAAAGCAAATGTAATTTCCCAGCTTTTATTTTTTAAAGCCCTGGGAAGCAACATAATAAAGTAGAAATAGTATCAAGACAGGAGTTAGAATACCTGGATTCTAAAATTTAAATTAAATTAGGATCTAGTGACATTATAGGTGTTCCTTGATCTTCTGATGACCTGATTCCTCAAAAGAAAAATAAAATAATCTATAAATTGTTTCTAATTCTAAAACTCTATAAATCCTATTTTTAAAATTATAATTAGTTGAACTCTATAAGGTCACAAAAATCCCTATTAAGAAACTAAAATAAAATTTTATCATATCTTAAAAATACTCTGATCTTTTTTTATATGCTGACATGAATTCTAATTATTTTTGAGCCCCTAAAAAACATTTAAGATCACAGTTTATGTTTTATTATTGACTTTCAGATAATTAACATTTTACTGATAGATATGAACAAATCTACTCTAACAGAGATAGTCATTAGTTTATTTCTCTCTTTTCAGTATCAATAAAAAGTATCGATTTACCAATAACAATGAATTAATTGCCTGAAATAAATGAAACGTAAGCAGCAAAAGTGAACTTTTTAGTATAACTCTTCTTGTAAACATTGACTTAGTTCAAAGGGAGCTTATCTTTAAAAAAACAAGCGCTAATTCATGTCTATTGGTATAGATATAATCTTTTTTTCCTTGAAAATAGATCCTACTATACTCCAGACACTATGCCACTAGGTGCAGATATTAACACAAATAGCAGGTGATCATTGTCCTCATGGAGTTTATTTTAAAGAGAACAAAGTGAGACAAAGGCACACAAGCAAAGAACTACAATACAAAGGGGATGGCATCTGACTCAGCATGGAGGTGTCACGGAAGGTGTTGTTTTGCTTAGGTTTTGAAGTGTGGGTAGGAGATGGCCCATGTTGAGAGTGGGAACTGGGAATTAAAAAGATGAGGAGGTCTCTGCAAATCTACATGGATGGGAAGTAGCATGCTGATGTGGGAAACAACTAAAAAGTTCCAGAATGCATGGTTTATAAAGCGTGAGTCAGAGAGGGCTAGACCAGTAGCCAGATCAAGGATATCTCAGATGTTATAGTCATGAATTAGTGCATTGACCTGCAGGCCATGGGAGTCACTGAAGGTTTCAGTCAGGTAAGTGAGCTGATCAGAACAGTCCTTTAGATAGGCCGCTCTTTTGGCTGTAATGGGGACACGTTTGAAGTAGGGCTATAGCTAAAAATATACAGACACTTCCTCTTGTCTACAGCCCTGCTGGCATCTGTTGTATTTTGACTTTTTAATAATAGCCATTCCAACCGGTATGAAATGGTATCTCATTGTGTTTTGATTTGCATTTTTCTGATGATTAGTGATTCTAAGCATTTTTTTTTTCGTGTATTTGTTGGCCATTTGTATGTGTTCTTTTGAGAAGTGTTTGTTCATGTCCTTTGCCCATTTTTTAATTGGGTTATTTTTTTTTCTAATTGATTTAAGTTCCCTGTAGATTCTGGATACTAAAAAACAAACAAAAACCAGAAGTAAATAAATTCTCAGGACACACACACCCACACCCACACCCACAGAGAGAGAGAGAGAGAGAGAGAGAGCGCCTAGGTAAGAGGCCACCAACCACCAGGGTCTAAACTGGGAACACTTTCTAGTACAGAATGAATGGAAAGGATTCATGAAATATCTAGAAAGTAACGTTAATGAGATTTACATGTATGGAGTGAATGAGGAGAAACAGGGATCATTCAGGATTCTGGTGGGAATAACAGGGGGAGCCATTAGTTGAAATTTTGAAGTGGGAGAAGGAGAGGGAGTTTTAGGGAGAAAGATGAGTTGTTTTTTTAGGTATTTCAAACCCTTGAAGCTTCTATGGGACATCGAAGTGGAAATAACAGTCTGTGGGTTGGGACAATAAAGAAAGAAATTGGTTGAAGACTAGGGGAAGAGTATAGAGCAAAGAAATATTTAAGATAATAAACATATAGAGATAGCTGAAAATGTGGGACTGGATTACAAAGGAAGAATGATTTAGTTATGAAGCCCAAGGGCTGACAGGAATGGGTGACTAGTCGAGGAGTTCATATGCATCTGTTATTGTATGAATAAAAAAAATTATCTGTTCCTTCCTAAAGATATCTTCAACCTGTTTTTGGATACATATGGGCACTGCTTTTCACTCTCTTAGCCCCATTTCTTATTTTAGCCTCTGCTGTAGCGATCAGTTCTGCACAGGCTTTGACCCAGGCTTTGACTAGTTGGTGCAGGTGTGATATGACACTTACCTGGAATGGCCCACAGTTTGTGGCTGCTCTTACTTAAGCAGGTGGGATGCTCATGTAGGTGTAACCTAGCAGCTTGGTAGAGTTTATGCCCATGGGGCAACCTGTGACCACTCAAAAATAAAGCCCTTTCCTCCTCCCAGATTGAGGAGTCTTGCATTATGTAATAAAACTCCTTAGAAGGCCTATTAGGTTCCAATACAGCATTAGGCAACTTGATAAGGTATCCCATCATCAGCCTTCCTTTCTTCCCTCATTCCTCTGCCTCTCACTCTTTCTTCCTAAGTTAACTTCTTAGATAAAATGCCAACTTTCTATATTTTGTCTCACATCAGGGAAAATAATTGTATACCCCATTTCAAAAGCACATAAAAAGGTTACTGTATAGAAAATTTGTCTTTAAGAGATTAAGCTGTAATTTTCCAAATACTTTAAAATTTTATTTCAGATACGTTTTTCATTTTTATAAGCTTCATCTAAAAGCAGAGTTCACCTAAGAATATACCTAAGAGCATATTACATAGAATATATTTTATATTTCAGTAGTTTAGCTAGGATTCTTTCAAAATTGAGAGGATCTACAAATATTTCTAACACATTAGTTTTCAGTCTTAAGGCTGAGTCAAGAACAAAGCTCCTAAACTTTGCATTGGTGATTGAGAACATTTTAAAATTGTTATTTAATTCATTAATTTATTTTTAAAAAAATTTCACATTGTAATTATATAGATTTATAGGATACAATTTGATGTTTCAATGAATATGTATGTTGTCTAATGATCCAATAAGGATAGTTAGTGTATTAATTACCTCATGCATTCATCATTTCTTTTTAATAAGAAATTTCAAAATCCTTTCTTCTAGATACTTTGTAATATACAATACTTTACTTTTAACTATAGTCACCCTGCTTTGCAAAGAACACTACAACTTATTCTTCCTATATAATTGTGATTTCATAACTGTTAACCAATCTATCTCCATTTTGCCCTCCCCACTTCTTCCTCACTGTTTGGTAACCACTATTCTACTCTACTTCTCTATTAACATTTTTTTTTTTAAGATTCCACATATGAGCGAGATCATGCGGTATTTGCTTTCTGTGTCTGGCTTATTTCACTTAACATTGTATCCTACAGGGTCATCCATGTTGTTGCAACTGGCAGAATTTCATTCTTTTTTTATGGCTGAATAGTATTTCATTGTGTGTGTGTCCATATATATATATATATATATATATAATTTTATATATAATTATAATTACACATAAAATTATATATAATTATAATTAATTTTATGCATAATTCTAATTACACATAAAATTATATATAATTATAATTATAATTATATATAATTATATATAATAATAATATATATTATATGTAATATATAATATACATAACATACATAATGTATATTATATATAATATACATAATGTATATTATATATAATATACATAACGTATATTATATACATTATACATTATATATATTATAATATACATAATATATATTATGTATATAATATACATAATATGTATTATATATAAAATATACATAATATATAATGTATATTATACATATAATATATATTATATATTAATAATATATTAATATCAATATTAATTATTATTAATTATTATTAATTAATAATTATTATTTATTATTAATATTAATATATAATATATTAATATTAATAATATATTAATATATAATATATTATACATAATATATTATATATAATATACATAATATGTATTATATATAATATACATAATATATATTATATATATATAATTCACTTGTTTGTTTTTATACACATAGGTTGATTCCATATCTGATTATTAGAAATAGTGCTACAGTAAACATAAGAGTGCAGATATTTTTCAAACACAATGATTTCATTTCCTATGGATATATACCCAGTAGTGGGATTGCTGGGTTATGTGATCGAATGATTGTTTTTTTTTTTTATTTTTTATTTTTTAGCGAACTTCCATAAAGTTTTGCTTAATGGTTGTACTAGTTTACAACCCCATCAACAGTGCGTAAGTGTTCCGTTTTCTCCACTTCCTTGCCAACTCTTGTTATCTTTTACCTTTTTGCTAATAGCCATTCTAATGGGTGAACTGGTATCTCATTGCGGTTTTGATTTGCATTTCCCTGATGGTTAGTGATGTTGAACATGATTTTATTATATATTCGTCTTGACCCTTTCTATATTTTCTCTTGTGGCATTTCTTTTAGTTTATTTTGTCCTTTTTTTTTTTTTTTTTTGCGAAGGAGTCTTGCTCTGTTGCCCAAGCTGGAGTGCAGTGGTGCAATCGGGGCTCACGGCAACCTCCATCTCCCTGGTTCAAGCAATTCCCCTGCCTCAGCCTGCTGAGTAGCTGGGGTTACAGGCACACGCCATCATGTTTGGCTAAATTTTTGTATTTTTAGTAGAGAAATGATTTCACCATATTGGTCAGGCTGGTCTCAAACTCCTGACCTCAGGCAATCCGCCTGCCTCAGCCTCCCAGTTTTGCCCATTTTTAAATAAGTTATTTATGTTTTTGCTGTTGAGTTGTTTAAGTTTGTTATATAATCTGGGCATTAACTCCTTAGCAGATGTATAGTTTGCAAATATTGTATCCCATTCTGTAAGTTGTTTTTTCACTCTGTTAAGTTTCCTTTGCTGTGCAAAAGCATTTTAGTTTGATGAAACCCCATTTATCTCTTTTTGCTTTTGTTGCCTGTGCTTTTGACGTCTCATTTAAAAAATCCTTGTAGAACCCAAAGTTATAGAGAATTTCCCACATGTTATCTTCTAGTAGTTTTTCATAGTTTTCAATCTTACCTTTAGGTCTTTAATCGCATTTGAGTTGATTTTTGTATAAGGTAAAAGATAGGGGTCTAATTTCATTATCCCACATGTAGATATCCAATCTTCTCAGTACCATTTAATGAAGAGACTGTCTTTACCCCTGTGTGTGCTCTTGACTCCTTTTTTGAAAATCAGTTGACTTTAGGTATGAGAATTTATTTCTGAGCTGTATATTCTCTTCCATTGGTCTATGTGTTTGCTTTATGGCAGTGCCATGCTGTTTTGCTTACTATGGCTTTGTAGTATATTTTGAAGTCAGGTAGTGTGGTGCCTCCAGCTTTGTTATTTTTGCACAGGATTGCTTTGGTTATTTGGGGTCTTTTCTGGTTTCATACAAATTTTAGGGTATTTTTTTCTATTTCTGTGAAGAATTTCATTGGTATTTTGATAGGGATTGCATTGAATCTGTAGGACATTTTGTTAGTATGGTCATTTCAATAGTATCAGTTCTTCCATTCCATGAGTATATAGTGTCCATTTTTTGTGGATCGTAAATTTTTCCATCAGTGTGTTATAGTTTTCATTGTAGAGATCTTTCACGACCTTGATTAAATTTATCTGCAGATTTCTTGGTAGCTATTGTAAATGGAATTCCTTTCTTGATGACTTTTTCAGATAGTTCACTATTAGTGTATAGAAACAACACTGAATTTTCTGTGTTGATTTTGTATACTACAACTTTACTGAATTTATTTATGATTTCTAGTAGTTTTTGGTCAAGTCTTTAGGGTTCTCACTCTATATAAGTATATATAGAAAGAACCCTAAAGAGAGAGAGATCATATATATCTATATGATCATATATATAGATGTATACATATGTATGTGAGATCACATTTTCTACAAACAGAAACAATCTGACTTCCTTCTTTCCAGTTTGGATCCCTCTTATTTATTTCTTTTGTCTAATTGCTCTGGCTCTGACCTCCAGTACTATGCTAAATAGAAGTGGTAGAAGTTGACATCCTTGTCTTCCTCCATATCATAGAGGAAAAGCATTTAACTATTCACCATAAATAAGATGTTAGCTGTGGGTTTGTCACATATGGCCTTTACTGCGTTGAGGTACACTCCTATACCTACTTTCTTGACAGTTTTTATCATAAAGGAATGTTGACTTTTGTCAAGTGTTCTTTTTGCATCTGTTGAAATGATCACATGGTTTTTGTTCTTCTTTCTATTGTGGTGGTGTATCATATTTACTGATTTGTGCATGTTAAGCCATCCTTTCATCCCTGGGATGAACCCCACTTGATTATAGTGAATACTCTTTTTAGTGTGCTGTCGAAGTCAGTTCACTTGTATCTTGTTGAGAATTTTTGTATCTATGTTCTTCAGGAATATTGGCCTGTTATTTTCATTTTGTGCGTGTCTTTGTCTGGTTTTAGAATCAGGATGTTGCGAGCCTCATAAGATGAGTATGGAAGTATTCCTTCCTCATTACTTTTGTGGAAAAGTTTGTGGAGAATTGGTAGTTATTCTTTAACTGTTTGGTAGAATTCAGCAGTGAAGACATCAGGTCCTGGGTGTTGGTTGTTGTTGTTGTTGTTTTGATGGAAGATGTTTTATTATTGATTCAATTTCCAAACTCATTATTGATGTGTTCAGATGTTATATTTCCTCACAATTTAATCTGGGTAGTTGTATGTGTGCAGAAATTTATTCATTTTATTCTACATTATCAAATTTGTTGGCATATAGTTATGAGTAATGTCTTACAATCCCTTCTATTTCTGTGGTGTATCAGTTGTAATGTCTCCTTTTTCATCTTTTATTTATTTGAATTTTCTCTCCTTTTGTCTTAGTTTAGCTAAAGGTTTGTCAGTTTTACCTTTACACTTTGTCTTATTTATCTTTTGAAATATTTTTTAGTGTCTGTTTCATTTATATCTGCTGTGAGCTTTATTATTTCCTTCCTTCTACCAATTTTGGGTTTAGTTTGTTTTTGATGTTCTAGTTACTTGAAGTGTATAATTTTGCTTTGTGATTTGAAAATCTTTCTTCTTTTTTGGTGTAGGCTTTTATTGCTATAAATTTCCCTCTTAGAACTGCTTTTGCTACGTTCCATAGGTTTGGGTATGTTGGATTTTCATTCTTACTTGTCTCAGTGACTTTTGAAATTTTCCTATTAATGTCTTAATGAGACCTATTGATTTCTTGGGTGCGTGCTATTTAATTTCCATGTTTTTATAAAATTTCCAAGGGCTTTCCTGTTGTTGATTTCTGACTTTATATCCCTGTAATCAGAAAAGATACTTCATATGATATCTGTCTTCTTAAGTTTGTTAAGACTTATTATGTGTCATAATGTATGATTGGTCCTAGAGAATGTTTGGTGTACAGTTGAGAATAATTTGTATTCTGCAGCTGTTGGATGATGTATTAGTCTGTTTTCATACTGCTGATAAAGACATACCCGAGACTGGGTAATTTACAGAGAAAAAGAGGTTTAGTGGACTCATAGTTCCACGTGGCTGGGGAGGTCTCCCAATCATGATGGAAGGCGAAAGACACATCTTACATGGTAGCAAACAAAATAGAATTGAGAACCAAGTGAAAGGGTTCCCCCTTATAAAACCATCAGATCTTGTTAGACGTATTCACTACCACAAGAACAGTATGGGGGAACCGCCCCCATGATTCAATTATCTCCCACTGGTTCCCTCCCACAACATGTATGAATTATGGGAGCTATAATCAAGATGAGATTTGGGTGGGGATATACAGCCAAACCATATCAGGTGAGATCTTCTTTACCTGCTAGGTCCATTTGGTCTATGGTATAGTTTGAGTCTGTCATTTTTTGGTTGATTTTCTCTTCATAGAATCTGTCCATTTTTAAAGTGGAGTGTTGAAATTTCCTACTAATATTGTATTGCAGTCTATCTCTACCTTTAAATCTAATATTTGCTTTATATATCTGGTTGTTCTGGTGTTGGGTACATATATAGTTACACCTAAGTAATATATATGTTATGTCCTCGTATTGAATTGGGCCTTTCATCATTTCATTATACAGTGACATTCTTTTTTTATATAGTTTTTTTATTTAAAGCCTTTTAAAATATGACATGACTGTGGCTACTCCTGCTTGCTTTTCATTTGTTTGCATAAAATATATTTTTCCATCTCTTCACTTTCAGTCTATTTGTCTTTAATAGTGAGGTAAGTATCATGTAGGCAGCATATAGGTGGGTTTTGCTATCTGAATCCATTCATCCACTTTATATCTTTTAAGTAGAGTTTAATCCACTTCTATTCAAGTTTATTATTGATAAATTAGGACTTCCTTCTACCATTTCATTAGTTGTTTTTTAGATTACTTGTTCACTTCTTCCTTTCTTATTGTTTATCCCTCTAGTTTGGTGGTTTTCTGTGGTGCTAAGCTTTGTTTCTTTTCCCTTTTTTGGTGTGTGTGTGTGTATCTGCTGTAATTTCTTTCTTTCTGGTTAGTGAAACTAACATACAGAGTCCTGTATTTGTAACAGACTATTTTACACTGATAACAACTTAACTTCTGTCACATAAAAATACTCTTGACTTCTCCCCCCCACACACATAATTTATATTTTTGTTACCTTACATTGCATCTTTATGAATGGTAGACTCCATGGAACATAGGATCTATGTCACAACTAAATCAATTATTTAATGGCAGCATTAAAGCAGCCCAAAGAATGTGAAAAACTGGTGTGGGTGTATTTAACTTTTTAAAAACTATGTTTCATAATGTTTTCATTAAAAAGTCTTTATCAGTTTGCTAATGCCTAATTTTTACAACCAGCCACCATAGATTTTACAGGATAAATATATTATTTCAGTGGTAATTGAAGCAGAATTTTTGTTGCTCTTCTTACCCTTAGAGATTGTGTATTATCCTCAGACGTAATTCTTTGATTTTTTTTTTCTTTTCATGTTGTTACACATAGTTACCAACAATCAACGTGAGAATAACCTTTGAATATTTTCAAGCATTAAGATTTGTTTATACAGCTGCACAATTAGACAACCAACACTCTTGGGTCTTTACCTCTCAGCATACACCTGATTATTAACTTAAAGGTATGATGGGAAAAGTATCAATTTTTGTTGGTCACCTAGATTTGGAAATATGTAATAACTATAAGCTTGGGTCTGCTTCTTCAGAAGCCTAGGAATTGGAGTGATGGTTCTCTGAAGAGGCTGGAAACAAAGTATGTGTTTCCAGAAGGCTTAATAGAATATGTTGAGACATAGGCCATTAACACAAAAGTGAAAGAAATGCAAAAAATGTATGAAAGTAAGGATTTGAGAAGGGAAATTTTATTTTTAAGTCTAAGATTCCTATGAATTATATGAAAATAAATGTCCTATCCTTAAAATTAGCCAAAGGAAGCACTTTACTTATCAATATGATATGACTTTTCATACTCTTATCTAAAGATATCCTAAACTAAGATCCAGTTTTCTAAGTAAAGACGTTTTAATCATGCTTTAAAGCATGTTAGATGATTCCTACCACATCACATCATGTTGTTTACATGTATGATTTAAACTGCATTTATTCTTCAACTCACTGGTTCCTTAGGCTTCTTATCTTTCCTTGCACGCTTAGATAATTTTATGTTAAATTGATTTTTAGAAGTTTAGTTGCTGGGCGTAGTGGCTGTCGCCTGTAAACCCAGTACTTTGGGAATTCAAGGCAGGTGGATTGCTTGAGTCTTGGAGTTTGAGGCCTGCCTGGGAAAGATGACAAACCCCATTGGTACAAAAATAAAAATATTAGCTGGATATGGTGGCACATGCCTGTGATCCCAGCTACTCCAAGGCTGAGGTGGGAGGATGGCTTGAGTCCGAGAGGCAGAGGTGTGAGCCAAGATCATGCCCTGCTCTTCAGCCTGGGCAACCAAGCCAGACCCTGTTTCAAAAAAAAAAATCTAGTGAGATTTGATTTCTATTTCTATGTGATTCAAAACTAGGAGAGCTTCAAGGCTAATGACTATTAAAAAATGGCCATTGCTACTTGCATTTTCTATGAAGCCAGCATACACAGCAACGTGCAACCTAAAAACCAAGCTATTTAATAAGTAGCTTAGATTTCAGGTTTGATTGTCTTTGAGGTTTGATTATTGCAGAGATCAATTGCCAGAAAAAATATAGACTAATTCTGTATTTGTTCTTTTTATCATATGAAACATCCCATCGTTGGGTATAAATTAAGAGCAAATACGGATGTTTATACCGATAGCGGTGCAGATATTTCCATGTTTATACAGATAGCGGTGTAGATATTTCCATGTTCATACAGATAGTGGTGTAGATATTTCCATGTTCATACAGATAGCGGTGTAGCTATTTCCATGTTCATACAGATAGCGGTGTAGATATTTCCATGTTCATCCAGATGGCTGTGTAGATATATCCATGTTCATACAGATGGCGGTGAAGATATTTCCATGCTCATACAGATAGCGGTGTAGATATTTTCATGTTCATACAGATAGTGGTGTAGATATTTCCATGTTCATACAGATAGAGGGGCTGATATTTCCATGTTCATACAGATAGCGGTGCTGATATTTCCATGTTTATACAGGTAGCGGTGTAGATATTTCCATGTTTATACAGGTAGCGGTGTAGATATTTCCATGTTTATACAGATAGCGGTGTAGATATTTCCATGTTTATACAGATAGCGGTGCAGATTTCTCCATCTTAATACAGATGGCGGTGCAGATATTTATATGTTCATACAGATGGCGGTGTAGATATTTCCATGTGTAAAGAGATAGCTGTGTAGATATTTCCATGTATATGCAGATAGCTGTGAAGATATTTCCATTTTCATGCAGATAGCGGTGTAGGTCTTTCCATGTTCATACAGATAGCGGTGTAGATATTTCCATGTTCATACAGATAGAGGTGTAGCTATTTCCATGTTCATACAGATAGCGGTGTAGATATTTCCATGTTCATCCAGATGGCTGTGAAGATATATACATGTTCATACAGGTGGCGGTGAAGATATTTCCATGTTCATACAGATAGTGGTGTAGATTTTTCCATGTTCATACAGATAGCGGTGTAGATGCCTCCATCTTAATACAGATGGTGGTGTAGATATTTGTATGTTAATACAGATGGCGTTGCAGATATTTCCATGTTCATACAGATGGCGGTATAGATATTTCCATGTTTATAGAGATAGCGGTGTAGTTATTTCCATGTGTAAAGAGATAGCTTTGTAGATATTTCCATGTACATGCAGATAGCTGCGTAGATATTTCCATTTTCATGCAGATAGCGGTGTAGATATTTCCATGTTCAAACAGATAGCGGTGTAGATACTTCCATGTTCATACAGATAGCGCTGTAGATATTTCCATGTTTATACAGATAGCGGTGAAGATGTATGCAAGTTTACACAGATAGCGGTGTAGATATTTCCATGTTCATACAGATAGGGGTGTAGATATTTCCATGTTCATCCAGATGGCTGTGTAGATATATCCATGTTCATACAGATGGCGGTGAAGATATTTCCATGTTCATGCAGATAGCGGTGTAGATATTTCCATGTTCATACAGATAGCGGTGTAGATATTTCCATGTTCATACAGATAGCGGTGTAGCTATTTCCATGTTCATATATATAGCGGTGTAGATATTTCCATGTTCATCCAAATGGCTGTGTAGATATATCCATGTTCATACAGATGGCGGTGAGGATATTTCCATGTTCATACAGATAGTGGTGTAGATATTTCCATGTTCATACAGATAGCGGTGTAGCTATTTCCATGTTCATACAGATAGCGGTGTAGATATTTCCATGTTCATACAGATGGCTGTGTAGATATTTCCATGTTCATACAGATAGCGGTGCTGATATTTCCATGTTTATACAGGTAGCAGTGTAGATATTTCCATGTTTATACAGATAGCGCTGTAGATATTTCCATGTTTATACAGATAGCGGTGAAGATGTATGCATGTTTACACAGATAGCGGTGTAGATATTTCCATGTTCATACAGATAGCGGGGTAGATATTTCCATGTTCATCCCGGTGGCTGTGTAGATATATCCATGTTCATACAGATGGCGGTGAAGATATTTCCATGTTCATACAGATAGCGGTGTAGATATTTCCATGTTCATACAGATAGTGGTGTAGATATTTCCATGTTCATACAGATAGCGGTGTAGATATTTCCATGTTCATACAGATAGCGGTGTAGATATTTCCATGTTCATCCAGATGGCTGTGTAGATATTTCCATGTTCATACAGATAGCGGTGCTGATATTTCCATGTTTATACAGGTAGCAGTGTAGATATTTCCATGTTTATACAGAAAGCGCTGTAGATATTTCCATGTTTAAACAGATAGCGGTGAAGATGTATGCATGTTTACACAGATAGCGGTGTAGATATTTCCATGTTCATACAGATAGCGGTGTAGATATTTCCATGTTCATCCCGATGGCTGTGTAGATATATCCATCTTCATACAGATGGCGGTGAAGATATTTCCATGTTCATACAGATAGCGGTGTAGATATTTCCATGTTCATACAGACAGCGGTGTAGATATTTCCATGTTCATACAGACAGCGGTGCTGATATTTCCATGTTCATCCAGATGGCTGTGTAGATATATCCATGTTCATACAGATGGCGGTGAAGATATTTCCATGTTCATACAGATAGCGGTGTAGATATTTCCATGTTCATACAGATAGCGGTGTAGATATTTCCATGTTCATACAGATAGCGGTGCTGATATTTCCATGTTTATACAGGTAGCGGTGTAGATATTTCAATGTTTATACAGATAGCGGTGTAGATATTTCCATGTTTATACAGACAGCGGTGTAGATATTTCCATTTATATACAGATAGCGGTGTAGATATCTTCATCTTAATACAGATGGCGGTGTAGATATTTATATGTTCATACAGATGGCGGTGCAGATATTTCCATGTTCATACAGATGACGGTGTAAATATTTCCATGTTTATAGAGACAGCGGTGTAGTCATTTCCATGTGTAAAGAAATAGCTTTGTAGATATTTCCATGTATATGCAGATAGCTGTGTAGATATATCCATTTTCAGGCAGATAGCGGAGTAGATATTTCCATATTCAAACAGATAGCGGTGTAGATATTTCCATGTTCATACAGATAGCGGTGTAGATATTTCCATGTGTATACAGATAGCGGAGAAGATGTATGCAAGTTTACACAGATAGCGGTGTAGATATTTCCATGTTCATGCAGATAGCGGTGTAGGTATTTCCATGTTCATCCAGATGGCTGTGTAGATATATCCATGTTCATACAGATAGCGGTGTAGATATTTCCATGTTCATAAAGATAGCGGTGTAGATATTTCCATGTTCATACAGATAGCGGTGTAGATATTTCCAAGTTCATACAGATAGCAGTATAGCTATTTCCATGTTCATACAGATAGCGGTGTAGATATTTCCATGTTCAAACAGATAGCGGTGTAGATAATTCCATGTTCATACAGATAGCGGTGCTGATATTTCCATGTTTATACAGGTAGCGGTGTAGATATTTCCATGTTTATACAGATAGCGGTGTAGATATTTCCATGTTTATACAGATAGCGGTGTAGATATCTCCATCTTAATACAGATGGCAGTGTAGATATTTATATGTTCATACAAATGGCCGTGCAGATATTTCCAAGTTCATACAGATGGCGGTGTAGATATTTCCATGTTCATACAGATAGCGGTGTAGTTATTTCCATGTGCAAAGAGATAGATGTGTAGATATTTCCATGTATATGCAGATAGCAGTGTATATATTTCCATTTTCATGCAGATAGCGGTTTAGATATTTCCATGTTCAAACAGATAGCAGTGTAGATATTTCCATTTTCATGCAGATAGAGGTGTAGATATTTCCATGTTTACACAGATAGCGGTGAAGAAGTATGCATGTTTACACAGATAGCGGTGTGGATATTTCCATGTTCATACAGATAGCGGTGTAGATATTTCCATGTTCATCCAGATGGCTGTGTAGATATACCCATGTTCATAGAGATAGCGCTTTAGATATTTCCATGTTCATACAGATAGTGGTGTAGATATTTCCATGTTCATACAGATAGCGGTGTAGCTATTTCCATGTTCATACAGGTAGCGGTGTAGATATTTCCATGTTCATACAGATGGCGGTGAAGATATTTCCAAGTTCAAACAGATAGCGGTGTAGATATTTCCATGTTCATACAGATAGCGGTGTAGATATTTCCATGTGTATACAGATAGCGGAGAAGATGTATGCATGTTTACACAGATAGCGGTGTAGATATTTCCATGTTCATGCAGATAGCGGTGTAGGTATTTCCATGTTCATCCAGATGGCTGTGTAGATATATCCATGTTCATACAGATAGCGGTGTAGATATTTCCATGTTCATAAAGATAGCGGTGTAGATATTTCCATGTTCATACAGATAGCGGTGTAGATATTTCCAAGTTCATACAGATAGCAGTATAGCTATTTCCATGTTCATACAGATAGCGGTGTAGATATTTCCATGTTCAAACAGATAGCGGTGTAGATAATTCCATGTTCATACAGATAGCGGTGCTGATATTTCCATGTTTATACAGGTAGCGGTGTAGATATTTCCATGTTTATACAGATAGCGGTGTAGATATTTCCATGTTTATACAGATAGCGGTGTAGATATCTCCATCTTAATACAGATGGCAGTGTAGATATTTATATGTTCATACAAATGGCCGTGCAGATATTTCCAAGTTCATACAGATGGCAGTGTAGATATTTCCATGTTCATACAGATAGAGGTGTAGTTATTTCCATGTGCAAAGAGATAGCTGTGTAGATATTTCCATGTATATGCAGATAGCAGTGTATATATTTCCATTTTCATGCAGATAGCCGTTTAGATATTTCCATGTTCAAACAGATAGCAGTGTAGATATTTCCATTTTCATGCAGATAGCGGTGTAGATATTTCCATGTTTACACAGATAGCGGTGAAGAAGTGTGCATGTTTACACAGATAGCGGTGTGGATATTTCCATGTTCATACAGATAGCGGTGTAGATATTTCCATGTTCATCCAGATGGCTGTGTAGATATACCCATGTTCATAGAGATAGCGCTTTAGATATTTCCATGTTCATACAGATAGTGGTGTAGATATTTCCATGTTCATACAGATAGCGGTGTAGCTATTTCCATGTTCATACAGGTAGCGGTGTAGATATTTCCATGTTCATACAGATAGCGGTGTAGATATTTCAATGTCCATACAGATAGCGGTGCTGATATTTCCATGTTTATACAGGTAGCGGTGCAGATATTTCCATGTTTATACAGATAGCGGTGTAGATATTTCCATGTTTATACAGATAGCGGTGTAGATATTTCCAGGTTTATACAAATAGCGGTGTAGATATCTCCATCTTAATACAGATGGCGGTGTAGTTATTTATATGTTCATACAGATGGCGGTGCAGATATTTCCATGTTCATACAGATGGCGGTGGAGATATTTGCATGTTCATACAGATGGCGGTGTAGATATTTCCATGTTAATCCAGATGGCTGTGTAGAGATATCCATCTTCATACAGATGGCGGTGAAGATATTTCCATGTTCATACAGATGGCGGTGTACATATTTCCATGTTCATACAGATAGTGGTGTAGATATTTCCATGTTCATACAGATAGGGGGGCTGATATTTGCATGTTCATACAGATAGCGGTGCTGATATTTCCATGTTTATACAGGTAGCGTTGTAGATATTTCCAGATTTATACAGATAGCGGTGTAGACATTTCCATGTTTATACAGATAGCGGTGTAGATATTTCCATGTTTATATAGATAGAGGTGTAGATATCTCCATCTTAATACAGATGGCAGTTTAGATATTTATATGTTCATACAGATGGCCGTGCAGATATTTCCATGTTCATACAGATGGTGGTGTAGATATATCCATGTTCATACAGATAGCGGTGTAGTTTTTTCCATGTGTAAAGAGATACCTGTGTAGATATTTCCATGTATACGCAGATAGCTGTGTAGATATTTCCATTTTCATGCAGATAGCGGTGTAGATATTTCCATGTTCATACAGATAGCTTTGTAGATATATCCATGTTTATAAAGATAGCGGCGAAGATGTATGCATGTTTACACAGACAGCGGTGTAGATATTTACATGTTTATACAGATAGCGGTGTAGATATTTCCATGTTCATACAGATAGTGCTGTAGATATTTCCATGTTCATACAGATAGCGGTGCAGCTATTTCCATGTTCTTACAGATAGCGGTGTAGATATTTCCATGTTCGTACAGATAGCGGTGTAGATATTTCCATGTTCATACAGATAGCGGTGTAGATATTTGCATGTTTATACAGATAGCGGTGAAGATGTATGCATGTTTGCACAGATAGCGGTGTAGATATTTACATGTTCATACAGATATCGGTGAAGATATTTCCATGTTCATAAAGATAGCGGTGTAGATATTTCCATGTTCATACAGATAGCGGTGTAGATATTTCCATGTTCATACAGATAGCGGTGTAGATATTTCCATGTTCATCCAGAAGGCTGTGTAGATATTTCCATGTTCATACAGATAGCGGTGCTGATATTTCCATGTTTATATAGGTAGCAGTGTAGATATTTCCATGTTCATACAGATAGCGGTGTAGATATTTCCATGTTTATACAGATAGCGGTGTAGATATTTCCATGTTTATAGAGATAGCGGTGTGGATATCTCCATCTTAATACAGATGGTGGTGTAGATATTTATATGTTCATGCAGATGGCGGTGCAGATATTTCCATGTTCATACAGATGGCGGTGAAGATATTTCCATGTTCATACAGAGAGCGGTGTAGATATTTCCATGTTCATACAGATAGCGGTGTAGATATTTCCATGTTTGTACAGATAGCGGTGTAGATATCTCCATCTTAATACAGATGGCGGTGTAGATATTTCTATGTTTGTAGAGATAGCGGTGTAGATACTTCCATGTGTAAAGAAATAGCTTTGTAGATATTTCCATGTATATGCAGATAGCTCTGTAGATATTTCCATTTTCATGCAGATAGCGGTGTAGATATTTCCATGTTAATACAGATAGCGGTGGAGATATTTCCATGTTTATACAGATAGCGGTGAAGATGTATGCATGTTTACACAGATAGCGGTGTAGATATTTCCATGTTCATTCAGGTAGCGGTGTACATATTTCCATGTTCATCCAGATGGCTGTGTAGATATATCCATGTTCATACAGATGGCGGTGAAGATATTTCCATGTTCATACAGATAGCGGTGTAGATCTTTCCATGTTCATACCGATAGCGGTGTAGATATTTCCATGTTCATACAGATAGAGGTGTAGCTATTTCCATGTTCATACAGATTGCGGCGTAGATATTTCCATGTTCATCCAGATGGCTGTGTAGATATATCCATGTTCATACAGATGGCGGTGAAGATATTTCAATGTTCATACAGATAGCAGTGTAGATATTTCCATGTTCATACAGATAGCGGTGTAGATATTTCTATGTTCATCCAGATGGCTGTGTAGATATATCCATGTTCATTCAGATGGCCCTGAAGATATTTCCATGTTCATACAGATAGCGGTGTAGATATTTCCATGTTCATACAGATAGCTGTGTAGATATTTCCATGTTCATACAGACAGCGGTGTAGATATTTCCATGTTCATACAGATAGTGGTGTAGATATTTCCATGTTCATACAGATAGCGGTGTAGCTATTTCCATGTTCATACAGATAGCGGTGTAGATATTTCCATGTTCATAGAGATAGCGGTGTAGATATTTCCATGTTCATACAGATAGCGGTGCTGATATTTCCATGTTTATACAGGTAGCCGTGTAGATATTTCCATGTTTATACAGATAGCGGTGTAGATATTTCCATGTTTATACAGATAGCGCTGTAGATATTTTCATGTTTATACAGATAGCGGTGTAGGTATCTCCATCTTAATACAGATGGCGGTGTAGATGTTTATATGTTCATACAGATGGCGGTGCAGATATTTCCATGTTCATACAGATGGCGGTGTAGATATTTCCATTTTTATAGAGACTGCGGTGTAGATATTTCCATGTGTAAAGATATAGCTTTGTAAATATTTCCATGTATATGCAGATAGCTGTGTAGATATTTCCATTTTCATGCAGATAGCGGTGTAGATATTTCCATGTTCAAACAGATAGCTGTGTAGATATTTCCATGTTCATACAGATAGCGGTGAAGATATTTTCATGTTTATACAGATAGCGGTGAAGATGTATGCACGTTAACACAGATAGCGGTGTAGATATTTCCAAGTTCATACAGATAGCGGTGTAGATATTTCCATGTTCATCCAGATGGCTGTGTAGATATATCCATGTTCATACAGATGGCGGTGAAGATATTTCCATGTTCATGCAGACAGCGGTGTAGATATTTCCATCTTCATACAGATAGCGGTGTAGACATTTCCATGTTCAGACTGATAGCGGTGAAGATGTATGCATGTTAACACAGATAGCGGTGTAGATATTTCCAAGTTCATACAGATAGCGGTGTAGATATTTCCGTGTTCAAACAGATAGCTGTGTAGATATTTCCATGTTCATACAGATAGCGGTGTAGATGTTTCCATGTTTATACAGATAGCGGTGAAGATGTATGCATGTTAACACACATAGCGGTGTAGATATTTCCATGTTCATACAGATAGCGGTGTAGATATTTCCATATTCATCCAGATGGCTGTGTAGATATATCCATGTTCATACAGAAGGCGGTGAAGATATTTCCATGTTCATACAGATAGCGGTGTAGATATTTCCATGTTTATACTGATATCGGTGTAGATATTTCCATGTTTATACAGATAGCGGAGTAGATATCTCCATCTTAATACAGATGGCGGTGTAGATATTTATATGATCTTACTGATGGCGGTGCAGATATTTCCATGTTCATACAGATGGCGGTGTAGATATTTCCATGTTTATAGAGGTAGCGGTGTAGTTATTTCCATGTGTAAAGAGATAGCTGTATAGATATTTCCATGTATATGCAGATAGCTTTGTAGATATTTCCATTTTCATGCAGAAAGCGGTGTAGATATTTCCATGTTCAAACAGATAGTGGTGTAGATATTTCCATGTTCATAATGAGATCAGTGTAGATATTTCCATGTTTAAACAGATAGTGGTGAAGATGTATACATGTTTACAGAGATAGCGGTGTAGATATTTCCATGCTCATACAGATAGCGGTGTAGATATTTCCGTGTTCATCCAGATGGCTGTGTAGATATATCCATGTTCATACAGATGGCGGTGAAGATATTTCCATGTTCATACAGATAGCGGTGTAGATATTTCCATGTTCATACAGATAGCGGTGTAGATATTTCCATGTTCATACAGACAGCGGTGCTGATATTTCCATGTTCATCCAGATGGCGGTGTAGATATATCTATGTTCATACAGATGGTGGTGAAGATATTTCCATGTTCATACAGATATCGGTGTAGATATTTCCATGTTCATACAGATAGCAGTGTAGGTATTTCCATGTTCATACAGATAGCGGTGCTGATATTTCCATGTTTATACAGGTAGCGGTGTAGATATTTCCAAGTTCATACAGATGGCGGTGTAGATATTTCCATGTTTATACAGATGGCGGTGTAGATATTTCCATGTTTATACAGATAGCGGTGTGGATATCTCCATCTTAATACAGATGGTGGTGTAGATATTTATATGTTCATGCAGATAGCGGTGCAGATATTTCCATGTTCATACAGATGGCGGTGTAGATATTTCTATGTTTGTAGAGATAGCGGTGTATTTATTTCCATGTGTAAAGAAATAGCTTTGTAGATATTTCCATGTATATGCAGATAGCTCTGTAGATATTTCCATTTTCATGCAGATAGCGGTGTAGATATTTACATGTTCATACAGATAGCGGTGGAGATATTTCCATGTTTATACAGATAGCGGTGAAGATGTATGCATGTTTACACAGATAGCGGTGTAGATATTTCCATGTTCATTCAGGTAGCGGTGTAGATATTTCCATGTTCATCCAGATGGCTGTGTAGATATGTCCATGTTCATGCAGATGGCGGTGAAGATATTTCCATGTTCATACAGATAGCGGTGTAGATCTTTCCATGTTCATACAGATAGCGGTGTAGATATTTCCATGTTCATACAGATAGAGGTGTAGCTATTTCCATGTTCATACAGATTGCGGCGTAGATATTTCCATGTTCATCCGGATGGCTGTGTAGATATATCCATGTTCATACAGATGGCGGTGAAGATATTTCCATGTTCATACAGATAGCAGTGTAGATATTTCCATGTTCATACAGATAGTGGTGTAGATATTTCCATGTTCATACAGATAGCGGTGTATCTATTTCCATGTTCATACATATAGCGGTGTAGATATTTCCATGTTCATCCAGATGGCTGTGTAGATATTTCCATGTTCATACAGATAGCGGTGCTGATATTTCCATATTTATACAGGTAGCGGTGTAGATATTTCCATGTTTATACAGATAGCGGTTTAGATATTTCCATGTTTATACAGATAGCGGTGTAGATATTTCCATATTTATACAGATAGCGGTGTAGATATTTCCATGTTCATACAGATAGCTGTGTAGATATTTCCATGTTGATTCAGACAGCGGTATAGATATTTCCATGTTAATACAGATAGTGGTGTAGATATTTCCATGTTCATACAGATAGCGGTGTAGCTATTAACATGTTCATCCAGATGGCTGTGTAGTTATATCCATGTTCATACAGATGGCGGTGAAGATATTTCCATGATCATACTGATAGCGGTGTAGATATTTCCATGTTCATACAGATAGCGGTGTAGACATTTCCATGTTCATACAGATAGCGGTGTAGCTATTTCCATGTTCATACAGATAGCGGTGTAGATATTTCCATGTTCATCCAGATGGGTGTGTAGATATATCCATGTTCATACAGATAGCGGTGCTGATATTTCCATGTTTATACAGGTAGCGGTGTAGATATTCCCATGTTTATACAGATAGCGGTGTAGATATTTCCATGTTTATACAGATAGAGGTGAAGATGTATGCATGTTTACACAGTTAGCATTGCAGATATTTCCATGTTCATACAGATAGCGGTGTAGATATTTCCATGTTCATCCAGATGGCTCTGTAGATATATCCATGTTCATTCAGATGGCGGTGAAGATATTTCCATGTTCATACAGATAGCGGTGTAGATATTTCCATGTTCATACAGATAGCTGTGTAGATATTTCCATGTTCATACAGACAGCGGAGTAGATATTTCCATGTTCATACTGATAGTGGTGTAGATATTTCCATGTTCATACAGATAGCGGTGTAGCTATTTCCATGTTCATACAGATAGCGGTGTAGATATTTCCATGTTCATACAGATAGCGGTGCTGATATTTCCATGTTTATACAGGTAGCGGTGTAGATATTTCCATGTTTATACAGATAGCGGTGTAGATATTTCCATGTTTATACAGATAGCGGTGTAGATATTTTCATGTTTATACAGATAGCGGTGTAGGTATCTCCATCTTAATACAGATGGCGGTGTAGATATTTATATGTTCATACAGATGGCGGTGCCGATATTTCCATGTTCATACAGAGGACGGTGTAGATATTTCCATGTTTATGGAGACTGCGGTGTAGATATTTCCATGTGTAAAGAAATAGCTTTGTAAATATTTCCATGTATATGCAGATAGCTGTGTAGATATTTCCATTTTCATGCAGATAGCGGTGTAGATATTTCCATGTTCAAACAGATAGCTGTGTAGATATTTCCATGTACATACAGATAGCAGTGTAGGTATTTTCATGTTTATACAGATAGCGGTGAAGATGTATGCATGTTAACACAGATAGCTGTGTAGATATTTCCAAGTTCATACAGATAGCGGTGTAGATATTTCCACGTTCATCCGGATGGCTGTGTAGATATATCCATGTTCATACAGATGGCGGTGAAGATATTTCTATGTTCATGCAGACAGCGGTGTAGATATTTCCATGTTCATACAGATAGCGGTGTAGACATTTCCATGTTCATGCTGATAGCGGTGTAGCTATTTCCATGTTCATACAGATAGCGGTGTAGATATTTCCATGTTCATCCAGATGGCTGTGTAGATATGTCCATGTTCATACAGATGGCGGTGAAGATATTTCCATGTTCATACAGATAGCGGTGTAGATCTTTCCATGTTCATACAGATAGCGGTGTAGATATTTCCATGTTCATACAGATAGAGGTGTAGCTATTTCCATGTTCATACAGATTGCGGCGTAGATATTTCCATGTTCATCCGGATGGCTGTGTAGATATATCCATGTTCATACAGATGGCGGTGAAGATATTTCCATGTTCATACAGATAGCAGTGTAGATATTTCCATGTTCATACAGATAGTGGTGTAGATATTTCCATGTTCATACAGATAGCGGTGTATCTATTTCCATGTTCATACATATAGCGGTGTAGATATTTCCATGTTCATCCAGATGGCTGTGTAGATATTTCCATGTTCATACAGATAGCGGTGCTGATATTTCCATATTTATACAGGTAGCGGTGTAGATATTTCCATGTTCATACAGATAGCGGTGTAGCTATTTCCATGTTCATACAGGTAGCGGTGTAGATATTTCCATGTTCATACAGATAGCGGTGTAGATATTTCAATGTCCATACAGATAGCGGTGCTGATATTTCCATGTTTATACAGGTAGCGGTGCAGATATTTCCATGTTTATACAGATAGCGGTGTAGATATTTCCATGTTCATACAGATAGCGGTGTAGCTATTAACATGTTCATCCAGATGGCTGTGTAGTTATATCCATGTTCATACAGATGGCGGTGAAGATATTTCCATGATCATACTGATGGCGGTGTAGATATTTCCATGTTCATACAGATAGCGGTGTAGACATTTCCATGTTCATACAGATAGCGGTGTAGCTATTTCCATGTTCATACAGATAGCGGTGTAGATATTTCCATGTTCATCCAGATGGGTGTGTAGATATATCCATGTTCATACAGATAGCGGTGCTGATATTTCCATGTTTATACAGGTAGCGGTGTAGATATTCCCATGTTTATACAGATAGCGGTGTAGATATTTCCATGTTTATACAGATAGAGGTGAAGATGTATGCATGTTTACACAGTTAGCATTGCAGATATTTCCATGTTCATTCAGATAGCGGTGTAGATATTTCCATGTTCATCCAGATGGCTCTGTAGATATATCCATGTTCATTCAGATGGCGGTGAAGATATTTCCATGTTCATACAGATAGCGGTGTAGATATTTCCATGTTCATACAGATAGCTGTGTAGATATTTCCATGTTCATACAGACAGCGGAGTAGATATTTCCATGTTCATACTGATAGTGGTGTAGATATTTCCATGTTCATACAGATAGCGGTGTAGCTATTTCCATGTTCATACAGATAGCGGTGTAGATATTTCCATGTTCATAGAGATAGCGGTGTAGATATTTCCATGTTCATACAGATAGCGGTGCTGATATTTCCATGTTTATACAGGTAGCGGTGTAGATATTTCCATGTTTATACAGATAGCGGTGTAGATATTTCCATGTTTATACAGATAGCGGTGTAGATATTTTCATGTTTATACAGATAGCGGTGTAGGTATCTCCATCTTAATACAGATGGCGGTGTAGATATTTATATGTTCATACAGATGGCGGTGCCGATATTTCCATGTTCATACAGAGGACGGTGTAGATATTTCCATGTTTATGGAGACTGCGGTGTAGATATTTCCATGTGTAAAGAAATAGCTTTGTAAATATTTCCATGTATATGCAGATAGCTGTGTAGATATTTCCATTTTCATGCAGATAGCGGTGTAGATATTTCCATGTTCAAACAGATAGCTGTGTAGATATTTCCATGTACATACAGATAGCAGTGTAGGTATTTTCATGTTTATACAGATAGCGGTGAAGATGTATGCATGTTAACACAGATAGCTGTGTAGATATTTCCAAGTTCATACAGATAGCGGTGTAGATATTTCCACGTTCATCCGGATGGCTGTGTAGATATATCCATGTTCATACAGATGGCGGTGAAGATATTTCTATGTTCATGCAGACAGCGGTGTAGATATTTCCATGTTCATACAGATAGCGGTGTAGACATTTCCATGTTAATGCTGATAGCGGTGTAGCTATTTCCATGTTCATACAGATAGCGGTGTAGATATTTCCATGTTCATCCAGATGGCTGTGTAGATATGTCCATGTTCATACAGATGGCGGTGAAGATATTTCCATGTTCATACAGACGGCGGTGTAGATATTTCCATGTTCATACAGATAGCACTGTAGATATTTCCATGTTCATACAGACAGCGGTGCTGTTATTTCCATGTTCATCCAGATGGCTGTGTAGATATATCCATGTTCATACAGATGGCGGTGAAGATATTTCCATGTTCATACAGATATCGGTGTAGATATTTCCATGTTCATAGAGATAGCGGTGTAGATATTTCCATGTTCATACAGATAGCGGTGCTGATATTTCCATGTTTATTCAGGTAGCGGTGTTGATATTTCCATGTTTATACAGATAGCGTTGTAGATATTTCCATGTTTATACTGATAGCGGTGTAGATATTTTCATGTTTATACAGATAGCGGTGTAGATATTTCCATCTTAATACAGATGGCGGTGTAGATATTTATATGTCCATACAGATGGCGGTGCAGATATTTCCATGTTCATTCAGATGGCGGTGTAGATATTTCCATGTTTATAGAGACTGCGGTGTAGATATTTCCATGTGTAAAGAAATAGCTTTGTAGATATTTCCATGTACATGCAGAGAGCTGTGTAGATATTTCCATTTTCATGCAGATAGCGGTGTAGATATTTCCATGTTCAAACAGATAGCTGTGTAGATATATCCATGTTCATACAGATGGCGGTGAAGATATTTCCATGTTCGTACAGATAGCGGTGTAGATATTTCCATGTTCATACAGATAGCGGTGTAGATATTTCCATGTTCATACAGACAGCGGTGCTGATATTTCCATGTTCATCCAGATGGCTGTGTAGATATATCTATGTTCATACAGATGGTGGTGAAGATATTTCCATGTTCATACAGATATCGGTGTAGATATTTCCATGTTCATACAGATAGCAGTGTAGGTATTTCCATGTTAATACAGATAGCGGTGCTGATATTTCCATGTTTATACAGGTAGCGGTTTGGATATTTCCATGTTTATACAAATAGCGGTGTAGATATTTCCATGTTTATACAGATAGCGGTGTAGATATTTCCATGTTTATACAGATAGTGGTGTAGATATTTCCATGTTTATAGAGATAGCGGTGTAGTTATTTCCATGTGTAAAGAGATAGCTTTGTAGATATTTCCATGTATATGCAGATAGCTGTGTAGATATTTCTATTTTCATGCAGATAGCGGTGTAGATATTTCCATGTTCATACAGATAGCGGTGTAGATATTTCCATGTCCATACAGATAGCGGTGTAGATATTTCCATGTTCATCCAGATGGCTGTGTAGATATGTCCATGTTCATACATATGGCGGTGAAGTTATTTCCATGTTCGTACAGTTGGCGGTGTAGATATTTCTATGTTCATACAGATAGCAGTGTAGATATTTCCATGTTCATACAGACAGCGGTGCTGTTACATCCATGTTCATCCAGATGGCTGTGTAGATATATCCATGTTCATACAGATGGTGGTGAAGATATTTCCATGTTCTTACAGATATCGGTGTAGATATTTCCATGTTTATTCAGGTAGCCGTGTTGATATTTCCATGTTTATACAGATAGCGGTGTAGATATTTCCATGTTTTTACAGATAGCGGTGTAGATATTTTTATGTTTATACAGATAGCGGTGTAGATATGCCCATCTTAATACAGATGGCGGTGCAGATATTTCCATGTTCATTCAGATGGCGGTGTAGATATTTCCATGTTTATAGAGATTGCGGTGAAGATATTTCCATGTGTAAAGAAATAGCTTTGTAGATATTTCCATGTAGATGCAGAGTGCTGTGTAGATATTTCCATTTTCATGCAGATAGCGGTGTAGATATTTCCATGTTCAAACAGATATCTGTGTAGACATTTCCATGTTCATACAGATAGCGGTGTAGATATTTCCATGTTTATACAGATAGCGGTGAAGGTGTATGCATGTTAACACAGATAGCGGTGTAGATATTTCCATGTTCATACAGATAGCGGTATAGATATTTCCATATTCATCCAGATGGCTGTGTAGATATATACATGTTCATACAGATGGCGGTGAAGATATTTCCATGTTCATACAGATTGCGGTGTAGATATTTCCATGTTCATCCAGATGGGTGTGTAGATAAATTCATGTTCATACAGATGGCGGTGAAGATATTTCCATGTTCATACAGATAGCTGTGTAGATATTTCCATGTTTATACAGATATCGGTGTAGATATTTCCATGTTTATACAGATAGCGGAGTAGATATCTCCATCTTAATACAGATGGCGGTGTAGATATTTATATGATCATACAGATGGCGGTGCAGATATTTCCATGTTCATACAGATGGCAGTGTAGATATTTCCATGTTTATAGAGATAGCGGTGTAGTTATTTCCATGTGTAAAGAGATAGCTGTATAGATATTTCCCTGTATATGCAGATAGCTTTGTAGATATTTCCATTTTCATTCAGATAGCGGTGTAGATATTTCCATGTTCAAACAGATAGCGGTGTAGATATTTCCATGTTCATACAGATAACAGTGTAGATATTTCCAAATTTAAACAGATAGTGGTGAAGATGTATACATGTTTACACAGATAGCGGTGTAGATATTTCCATGCTCATACAGATAGCGGTGTAGATATTTACGTGTTCATCCAGATGGCTGCGTAGATATATCCATGTTCATACAGATGGCGGTGAAGATATTTCCATGTTCATACAGATAGCGTTGTAGATATTTCCATGTTCATACACATAGCGGTGTAGATATTTCCATGTTCATACAGACAGCGGTGCTGATATTTCCATGTTCATCCAAATGGCTGTGTAGATATATCTATGTTCATACAGATGGTGGTGAAGATATTTCCATGTTTATGCAGATAGCGGTGTAGATATTTCCATGTTCATACAGATAGCGGTGTAGATATTTCCATGTTTATACAGATAGCGGTGTAGATATTTCCATGTTTATACAGATAGTGGTGTATATATTTCCATGTTTACAGAGATATCGGTGTAGTTATTTCCATGTGTAAAGAGATAGCTTTGTAGATATTTCCATGTATATGCAGATAGCTGTGTAGATATTTCCATTTTCATGCAGATAGCGGTGTAGATATTTCCATGTTCATACAGATAGCGGTGTAGTTATTTCCATGTTCATACAGATAGCGGTGCTGATATTTCCATGTTTATACAGGTAGCGGTGTAGATATTTCCATGTTTATACAGATAGCGATGTAGATATTTCCATGTTTATACAGATAGCGGTATAGATATTTCCATGTTTATACCGATAGCGGTGTAGATATCTCCATCTTAATACAGATGGCGGTGTAGATATTTATATGTTCATACAAATGGCGGTGCAGATATTTCCAATGTTCATACAGATAGTGGTGTAGATATTTCCATGTTTATAGAGATAGCAGTGTAGTTATTTCCATGTGTAAAGAAGTAGCTTTGTAGATATTTCCGTGTATATGCAGATAACTGTGTAAATATTTCCATTTTCATGCAGATAGCGATGTAGATATTTCCATGTTCAAACAGTTAGCGGTGTAGATATTTCCATGTTCATACTGATAGCGGTGTAGATATTTCCATGTTTATACAGATAGCGGTGAAGATGTATGCATGTTTGCACAGATAGTGGTGTAGATATTTCCATGTTCATACAGATAGCGGTGTAAATATTTCCATGTTCATACAGATAGTGGTGTAGATATTTCCATGTTCATACAGATAGCGGTGTAGATATTTCCATGTTCATACAGATAGCGGTGTAGATATTTCCATGTTCATCCAGAAGGCTGTGTAGATATTTCCATGTTCATACAGATAGCGGTGCTGATATTTCCATGTTGATACAGGTAGCGGTGTAGATATTTCAATGTTCATACAGATAGCGGTGTAGATATTTCCATGTTCATACAGATAGCGGTGTAGATATTTCCATGTTCATACAGATAGCGGTGTAGTTATTTCCATGTTCATCCAGATGGGTGTGTAGATAAATCCATGTTCATACAGATGGCGGTGAAGATATTTCCATGTTCATACAGATAGAGGTGTAGATATTTCCATGTTTATACAGATATCGGTGTAGATATTTCCATGTTTATACAGATAGCGGAGTAGATATCTCCATCTTAATACAGATGGCGGTGTAGATATTTATATGATCATACAGATGGCGGTGCAGATATTTCCATGTTCATACAGATGGCGGTGTAGATATTTCCATGTTTATAGAGATAGCGGTGTAGTTATTTCCATTTGTAAAGAGATAGCTTTGTAGATATTTCCATGTATGTGCAGATAGCTGAGTAGATATTTCCATTTTCATGCAGATAGCGGTGTGGATATTTCCATTTTCAAACAGATAGCGGTGTAGATATTTCCATGTTCATACAGATAGCGGTGTAGATATTTCCATGTTTACACAGATAGCGGTGAAGATGTATGCATGTTTACACAGATAGCGGTGTAGTTATTTCCATGTTCATACAGAAAACGGTGTAGATATTTCCATGTTTATACAGATAGCGGTGAAGATGTATGCATCTTTACACAGATAGCGGTGTAGATATTTCCATGCTCATACAGATAGCGGTGTAGATATTTCCATGTTCATACAGGTAGCAGTGTACATATTTCCATGTTTAAACAGATAGTGGTGAAGATGTATACATGTTTACACAGATAGCGGTGTAGATATTTCCATGCTCATACAGATAGCAGTGTAGATATTTCCGTGTTCATCCAGATGGGTGTGTAGATATATCCATGTTCATACAGATGGCGGTGAAGATATTTCCATGTTCATACAGATAGCCGTGTAGATATTTTCATGTTCATACAGATAGCGGTGTAGATATTTCCATGTTCATACAGACAGCGGTGCTGATATTTCCATGTTCATCCAGATGGCTGTGTAGATATATCTATGTTCATACAGATGGTGGTGAAGATATTTCCATGTTCATACAGATATCGGTGTAGATATTTCCATGTTCATTCAGATAGCAGTGTAGGTATTTCCATGTTAATACAGATAGCGGTGCTGATATTTCCATGTTTATACAGGTAGCGGTGTAGATATTTCCATGTTTATACAAATAGCGGTGTAGATATTTCCATGTATATACAGATAGCGGTGTAGATATTTCCATGTTTATACAGATAGTGGTGTAGATATTTCCATGTTTATAGAGATAGCGGTGTAGTTATTTCCATGTGTAAAGAGATAGCTTTGTAGATATTTCCATGTATATGCAGATAGCTGTGTAGATATTTCTATTTTCATGCAGATAGCGGTGTAGATATTTCCATGTTCATACAGATAGCGGTGTAGATATTTCCATGTTCATACAGATAGCGGTGCTGATATTTCCATGTTTATACAGGTAGCGGTGTAGATATTTCCATGTTTATAGAGATAGCGGTGTAGATATTTCCATGTTTATACAGATAGCGGTGTAGATATTTCCATGTTTATGCAGATAGCAGTGTAGATATCTCCATTTTAATACAGATGGCGGTGTAGATATTTATATGTTCATACAGATGGCGGTGCAGATATTTCCATGTTCATACAGATGGTGGTGTAGATATTTCCATGTTTATAGAGATAGCGGTGTAGTTATTTCCATGTGTAAAGAAATAGCTTTGTATATATTTCCGTGTATATGCAGATAGCTGGGTAAATATTTCCATTTTCATGCAGATAGCGGTGTAGATATTTCCATGTTCAAACAGTTAGCGGTGTAGATATTTCCATGTTCATACAGATAGCGGTGTAAATATTTCCATGTTCATACAGATAGTGGTGTAGATATTTCCATGTTCATACAGATAGCGGTGTAGATATTTCCATGTTCATACAGATAGCGGTGTAGATATTTCCATGTTCATCCAGAAGGCTGTGTAGATATTTCCATGTTCATACAGATAGCGGTGCTGATATTTCCATGTTGATACAGGTAGCGGTGTAGATATTTCCATGTTCATACAGATAGTGGTGTAGATATTTCCATGTTCATACAGATAGCGGTGTAGGTATTTCCATGTTCATACAGATAGCGGTGTAGCTATTTCCATGTTCATACAGATAGCGGTGAAGATATTTCCATATTCATCCAGATGGGTGTGTAGATAAATCCATGTTCATACAAATGGCGGTGAAGATATTTCCATGTTCATACAGATAGCGGTGTAGATATTTCCATGTTTATACAGATATCGGTGTAGATATTTCCATGTTTATACAGATAGCGGAGTAGATATCTCCATCTTAATACAGATGGCGGTGTAGATATTTATATGATCATACAGATGGCGGTGCAGATATTTCCATGTTCATACAGATGGCGGTGTAGATATTTCCATGTTTATAGAGATAGCGGTGTAGTTATTTCCATGTGTAAAGAGATAGCTGTATAGATATTTCCCTGTATATGCAGATAGCTTTGTAGATATTTCCATTTTCATGCAGATAGCGGTGTAGATATTTCCATGTTCAAACAGATAGCAGTGCAGATATTTCCATGTTCATACAGATAGCTGTGTAGATATTTCCATGTTTAAACAGATAGTGGTGAAGATGTATACATGTTTACACAGATAGCGGTGTAGATATTTCCATGCTCATACAGATAGTGGTGTAGATACTTCCGTGTTCATCCAGATGGCTGTGTAGATATATCCATGTTCATACAGACGGCGGTGAAGATATTTCCATGTTCATACAGATAGCGGTGTATATATTTCCATGTTCATACAGACAGCGGTGTAGATATTTCCATGTTCATACAGATAGTGGTTTAGATATTTCCATGTTCATACAGATAGCGGTGTAAATATTTCCATGTTCATACTGATAGTGGTGTAGATATTTCCATGTTCATACAGATAGCGGTGTAGATATTTCCATGTTCATAGAGATAGCGGTGTAGATATTTCCATGTTCATCCAGAAGGCTGTGTAGATATTTCCATGTTCATACAGATAGCGGTGCTGATATTTCCATGTTGATACAGGTAGCGGTGTAGATATTTCCATGTTCATACCGATAGCGGTGTAGATATTTCCATGTTCATACAGATAGCGGTGTAGATATTTCCATGTTCATACAGATAGTGGTGTAGCTATTTCCATGTTCATACAGATAGCGGTGTAGATATTTCCATGTTCATCCAGATGGGTGTGTACATAAATCCATGTTCATACAGATGGCGGTGAAGATATTTCCATGTTCATACAGATAGCGGTGTAGATATTTCCATGTTTATACAGATATCGGTGTAGATATTTCCATGTTTATACAGATAGCGGAGTAGATATCTCCATCTTAATACAGATGGCGGTGTAGATATTTATATGACCATACAGATGGCGGTGCAGATATTTCCATGTTCATACAGATGGCGGTGTAGATATTTCCATGTTTATAGAGATAGCGGTGTAGTTATTTCCATGTGTAAAGAGATAGCTGTATAGATATTTCCATGTATATGCAGATAGCTTTGTAGATATTTCCATTTTCATGCAGATAGCGGTGTAGATATTTCCATGTTCAAACAGATAGCGGTGTAGATATTTCCATGTTCATACAGATAGCTGTGTAGATATTTCCATGTTTAAACAGATAGTGGTGAAGATGTATACATGTTTACACAGATAGCGGTGTAGATATTTCCATGTTCATACAGATAGCGGTGTAGATATTTCCGTGTTCATCCAGATGGCTGTGTAGATATATCCATGTTCATACAGATGGCGGTGAAGAAATTTCCATGTTCATACAGATAGTGGTGTAGATATTTCCATGTTCATAGAGATAGCGGTGTAGATATTTCCATGTTTATACAGATAGTGGTGTATATATTTACACGATTACAGAGATAGCGGTGTAGTTATTTCCATGTGTAAAGAGAATGCTTTGTAGATATTTCCATGTATATGCAGATAGCTGTGTAGATATTTCCATTTTCATGCAGATAGCGGTGTAGATATTTCCATGTTCATACAGATAGCCGTGTAGATATTGCCATGTTCATACAGATAGCGGTGCTGATATTTCCATCTTTATACAGGCAGCGGTGTAGATATTTCCATGTTTATACAGATAGCGGTGTAGATATTTCCATGTTTATACAGATAGCGGTGTAGATATTTCCATGTTTATACAGATAGCGGTGTAGATATCTCCATCTTAATACAGATGGCGGTGTAGATATTTATATGTTCATTCAGATGGCGGTGCAGATATTTCCATGTTCATACAGATGGTGGTGTAGATATTTCCATGTTTATAGAGATAGCGGTGTAGTTATTTCCATGTGTAAAGAAATAGCTTTTTAGATATTTCCGTGTATATGCAGATAGCTGTGTAAATATTTCCATTTTCATGCAGATAGCGGTGTAGATATTTCCAAGTTCAAACAGTTAGCGGTGTAGATATTTCCATGTTCATACAGATAGCAGTGTAGCTATTTCCATGTTCATACATATAGCGGTGTAGATATTTCCATGTTCATTCCAGATGGCTGTGTAGTTATATCCATGTTCATTCAGATGGCGGTGAAGATATTTCCATGATCATACAGATAGCGGTGTAGATATTTCCATGTTCCTACAGATAGCGGTGTAGATATTTCCATGTTCATACAGATAGCGGTGTAGCTATTTCCATGTTCATACAGATAGCGGTGTAGATATTTCCATGTTCATCAAGATGGCTGTGTAGATATTTCCATGTTCATACAGATAGCGGTGCTGATATTTCCATGTTTATACAGGTAGCAGTGTAGATATTTCCATGTTTATACAGATAGCGGTGTAGATATTTCCATGTTCATACAGATAGCGGTGTAGCTATTTCCATGTTCATACATATAGCGGTGTAGATATTTCCATGTTCATCCAGATGGCTGTGTAGTTATATCCATGTTCATTCAGATGGCGGTGAAGATATTTCCATGATCATACAGATAGCGGTGTAGATATTTCCATGTTCCTACAGACAGCGGTGCAGATATTTCCATGTTCATACAGATAGCGGTGTAGCTATTTCCATGTTCATACAGATAGCGGTGAAGATATTTCCATGTTCATCCAGATGGCTGTGTAGATATTTCCATGTTCATACAGATAGCGGTGCTGATATTTCCATGTTTATACAGGTAGCAGTGTAGATATTTCCATGTTTATACAGGTAGCGGTGTAGATATTTCCATGTTCATACAGATAGCGGTGTAGATATTTCCATGTTTATACAGATAGCGGTGATGATGTATGCATGTTTACACAGATAGCGGTGTAGATATTTCCATGTTCATCCAGACGGCTGTGTAGACATATCCATGTTCAAACAGATGGTGGTGAAGATATTTCCACGTTCATACAGATGGCTGTGCAGATATTTCCATGTTCATACAGACGGCGGTGTAGATATTTCCATGTTCATACAGATAGTGGTGTAGTTATTTCCATGTGTAAAGAGATAGCTGTGTAGATATTTCCATGTATATGCAGATAGCTGTGTAGGTATTTCCATTTTCATGCAGATAGCGGTGTAGATATTTCCATGTTCATACAGATAGTGGTGTAGATATTTCCATGATCATACAGATAGCGGTGTAGCTATTTCCATGTTCATACAGATAGCGGTGTGGATATTTCCATGTTCATAGAGATAGCGGTGTAGATATTTCCATGTTTATACAGATAGCGGTGTAGATATCTACTTCTTAATACAGATGGCGGTGTAGATATTTATATGTTCATACAGATGGCAGTGCAGATATTTCCATGTTCATACAGATGGTGGTGTAGATATTTCCATGTTTATAGAGATAGCGGTGTAGTTATTTCCATGTGCAAACAGATAGCTGTGTAAATATTTCCATGTATATGCAGATAGCTTTGTAGATATTTCCATTTTCATGCAGATAGCGGTGTAGATATTTCCATTTTCAAACAGATAGCGGTGTAGATATTTCCATGTTCATACAGATAGCGGTGTGGATATTTCCATGTTTTTACAGATAGCGGTGAAGATGTATGCATGTTTACACAGATAGAGGTGTAGATATTTTCATGTTCATACAGATAGCGGTGTAGATATTTCCATGTTCATACAGATAGCGGTGTAGATATTTCCATGTTTATACAGATATCGGTGTAGATATTTCCATGTTTACAGATAGCGGAGTAGATATCTCCATCTTAATACAGATGGCGGTGTAGATATTTATATGATCATACAGATGGCGGTGCAGATATTTCCATGTTCATACAGATGGCGGTGTAGATATTTCCATGTTTATAGAGATATCTGTGTAGTTATTTCCATGTGTAAAGAGATACCTGTATAGATATTTCCATGTATATGCAGATAGCTTTGTAGATATTTCCATTTTCATGCAGACAGCGGTGTAGATATTTCCATGTTCAAACAGATAGCGGTGTAGATATTTCCATGTTCATACAGATAGCTGTGTAGATATTTCCATGTTTATACAGATAGCGGTGTAGATATCTCCATCTTAATACAGATGGCTGTGTAGATATTTATATGTTCATACAGATGGCGGTGCAGATATTTCCATGTTCATACAGATGGTGGTGTAGATATTTCCATGTTTATAGAGATAGCGGTGTAGTTATTTCCATGTGTAAAGAAATAGCTTTGTAGATATTTCCGTGTATATGCAGATAGCTGTGTAGATATTTCCATGTTCATACAGATAGCGGTGTAGATATTTCCATGTTCAAACAGATAGCGGTGTAGATATTTCCATGTTCATACAGATAGCGGTGTAGATATTTCCATGTTTATACAGATAGCGGTGAAGATGTATGCATGTTTGCACAGATAGTGGTGTAGATATTTCCATGTTCATACAGATAGCGGTGTAAATATTTCCATGTTCATGCAGATAGTGGTGTAGATATTTCCATGTTCATACAGATAGCGGTGTAGATATTTCCATGTTCATACAGATAGCGGTGTAGATATTTCCATGTTCATCCAGAAGGCTGTGTAGATATATCCATGTTCATAAGGATGGCGGTGAAGATATTTCCATGTTCACACAGATAGCCGTGTAGATATTTCCATGTTCATACAGATAGCGGTGTAGATATTTCCATATTCATACAGATAGCGGTGTAGCTATTTCCATGTTCATACAGATAGCGGTGCAGATATTTCCATGTTCATACAGATGGCGGTGTAGATATTTCCATGTTTATAGAGATAGCGGTGTAGTTATTTCCATGTGTAAAGAAATAGCTTTGTAGATATTTCCATGTATATGCAGATAGCTGTGTAGATATTTCCATTTTCATTCAGATAGCGGTGTAGATATTTCCATGTTTATACAGATAGCGGTGTAGATATTTCTATGTTTATACAGGTAGCGGTGTAGATATTTCCATATTCATACAGATAGCAGTGTAGATATTTCCATGTTTAAACAGATAGTGCTGAAGATGTATACATGTTTACACAGATAGCGGTGTAGATATTTCCATGTTCATTCAGGTAGCGGTGTAGATATTTCCATGTTCATCCAGATGGCTGTGTAGATATATCCATGTTCATACAGATGGCAGTGAAGATATTTCCATGTTCCTACCGATAGCGGTGTAGATCTTTCCATGTTCATAGAGATAGCGGTGTAGATCTTTCTATGTTCATACAGATTGCGGTGTAGATATTTCCAGGTTCATCCAGATGGCTGTGTAGATATATCTATATTCATACAGATGGCGGTGAAGATATTTCCATGTTCATGCAGATAGCGGTGTAGATATATCTATGTTCATACAGATAGTGGTGTAGATATTTCCATGTTCATACAGATAGCAGTGTAGCTATTTCCATGTTCATACAGATAGCGGTGTAGATACTTCCATGTTCATCCAGATGGCTCTGTAGATATTTCCATGTTTATACAGATAGCGGTGCTGATGTTTCCATGTTTATACAGGTAGAGGTGTAGGTATTTCCATATTTATACAGATAGTGGTGTAGATATTTCCATGTTTATACAGATAGTGGTGTAGATATTTCCATGTTTATACAGATAGCGGTGTAGATATCTCCATCTTAATACAGATGGCGGTGTAGATATTTATATGTTCATACAGATGGCGGTGCAGATATTTCCATGTTCTTACAGATGGCGGTGTAGATATTTCCATGTTAATAGAGATAGCGGTGTAGCTATTTCCATGTGTAAAGAAATAGCTTTGTAGATATCTCCATGTATATGCAGATTGGTGTGTAGATATTTCCATTTTCATGCAGATAGCGGAGTAGATATTTCCATGTTCAAAGAGATAGCGGTGTAGATATTTCCATGTTCATACAGATAGCGGTGCAGATATTTCCATGTTTATACAGATAGCGGTGAAGGTGTATGCATGTTTACACAGATAGTGGTGTAGATATTTCCATGTTCATACAGATAGCGGTGTAGATATTTTCATGTTCATCCAGATGTCTATGTAGATATATCCATGTTCATACAGATGGCGGTGAAGATATTTCCATGTTCATACAGATAGCGGTGTAGATATTTCCATGTTCATACAGATAGCGGTGTAGATATTTCCATGTTCATTGAGATAGCGGTGTAGCTATTTCCATGTTCATACATATAGCGGTGTAGATATTTCCATGTTCATCCAGATGGCTGTGTAGTTATATCCATGTTCATTCAGATGGCGGTGAAGATATTTCCATGATCATACAGATAGCGGTGTAGATATTTCCATGTTCCTACAGATAGCGGTGTAGATATTTCCATGTTCATACAGATAGCGGTGTAGCTATTTCCATGTTCATACAGATAGCGGTGTAGATATTTCCATGTTCATCCAGATGGCTTTGTAGATATTTCCATGTTCATACAGATAGCGGTGCTGATATTTCCATGTTTATACAGGTAGCATTGTAGATATTTCCATGTTTATACAGATAGCGGTGTAGATATTTCCATGTTTATACAGATAGCGGTGAAGATGTATGCATGTTTACACAGTTAGCGGTGTAGATATTTCCATGTTCATACAGATAGCGGTGTAGATATTTCCATGTTCATACAGATGGCTGTGTATACATATCCATGTTCAGAAAGATGGCGTTGAAGATATTTCCATGTTCATACAGGTAGCGGTGTAGATATTTCCATGTACATACAGGTAGCGGTGTAGATATTTCCATGTACATACAGATAGCGGGGTAGATATTTCCATGTTCATACAGATAGCCGTGTAGATACTGCCATGTTTACACAGAAAGCGGTGCTGATAATTCCATGTTTACACAGGTAGCGGTGAACATATTTCCATGTTTATACAGATAGCGGTGAAGATGTATGCATGTTTACACAGATAGCGGTTTAGATATTTCCATGTTCATACAGATGGCGGTGAAGATATTTCCATGTTCATACAGAGAGCGGTGTAGATATTTCCATGTTCATACAGACAGCGGTGTAGATATTTCCATGTTTGTACAGATAGCGGTGTAGATATCTCCATCTTAATACAGATGGCAGTGTAGATATTTATATGTTCATACTGATGGCTGTGCAGATATTTCCATGTTCATACAGACGGCGGTGTAGATATTTCCATGTTCATACAGATAGTGGTGTAGTTATTTCCATGTGTAAAGAGATAGCTGTGTAGATATTTCCATGTATATGCAGATAGCTGTGTAGATATTTCCATGTTCATACAGATAGCGGTGTAGATATTTCCATGTTCAAACAGATAGCGGTGTGGATATTTCCATGTTCATACAGATAGTGGTGTAGATATTTCCATGTTTATACAGATAGCGGTGAAGATGTATGCATGTTTACACAGATACCGGTGTAGATATTTCCATGTTCATCCAGACGGCTGTGTAGACATATCCATGTTCATACAGATGGTGGTGACGATATTTCCATGTACATACAGACGGTGGTGTAGATATTTCCATGTTCATACAGACAGCGGTGCTGATATTTCCATGTTTATACAGGTAGCGGTGTAGATATTTCCATGTTTATACAGATAGCGGTGTAGATATTTCCATGTTTATACCGATAGCGGTGTAGATATTTCCATGTTTATACAGATAGCGGTGTAGATATCTCCATCTTAATACAGATGGCAGTGTAGATATTTATATGTTCATACAGTTGGCGGTGCAGATATTTCCATGTTCATACGTATGGCAGTGAAGATATTTCCATGTTCATACAGATGGCGGTGTAGAAACTTCCATGTTCATACTGATAGAGGTGCTGATATTTCCATGTTTATACAGGTAGCGGTGTAGATATTTCCATGTTTATACAGATAGCGGTGTAGATATTTCCATGTTTATACACATAGCGGTGTAGATATTTCCATGTTTATACAGATAGCGGTGTAGATATTTCCATGTTTATGCAGATAGTTGTGTAGATATCTACATCTTAATACAGATGGCGGTGTAGATATTTAAATGTTCATACAGATGGCTGTGTAGACATATCCATGTTCATACAGATGGCGGTGAAGATATTTCCATGTTCATACAGATAGCGGTGTAGATATTTCCATGTTCATACAGATAGCGGTGTAGATATTTCCATGTTCATACAGATGGCTGTGTAGATATATCCATGTTCCTACAGATGGCGGTGAAGATACTTCCATGTTCATAGAGATGGCAGTGTAGATATTTCCATGTTCATACAGATAGCGGGGCTGATATTTCCATGTTTATACAGGTAGCAGTGTAGATATTTCCTTGTTTATACAGAAAGCGGCATAGATATTTCCATGTTTATACAGATAGCAGTGTAGATATTTCCAAGTTTATACAGATAGCGGTGTAGATATCTCCATCTTAATACAGATGGCGGTGTAGATATTGATATGTTCATACAGATGTCGGTGCAGATATTTCCATGTTCATACAGATGGCGGTGTAGATATTTCCATGTTTATAGAGATAGCAGTGAAGTTATTTCCATGTGTAAAGAGATAGCTGTATAGATATTTCCATGTATATGCAGATAGCTGTGTAGATATTTCCATTTTCATGCAGATAGCGGTGAAGATGTATACATGTTTACACAGATAGCGGTGTAGATATTTCCATGTTCATACAGATAGCGGTGTAGATATTTCCATGTTCATTCAGATGGCTGTGTAGATATATCTATGTTCTTACAGATGGCGGAGAAGATATTTCCATGTTCATACAGATAGCGGTGTAGATATTTCCATGTTCATACAGATAGCGGTGTAGATATTTCCATGTTCATTGAGATAGCGGTGTAGCTATTTCCATGTTCATACATATAGCGGTGTAGATATTTCCATGTTCATCCAGATGGCTGTGTAGTTATATCCATGTTCATTCAGATGGCGGTGAAGATATTTCCATGATCATACAGATAGCGGTGTAGATATTTCCATGTTCCTACAGATAGCGGTGTAGATATTTCCATGTTCATACAGATAGCGGTGTAGCTATTTCCATGTTCATACAGATAGCGGTGTAGATATTTCCATGTTCATCCAGATGGCTTTGTAGATATTTCCATGTTCATACAGATAGCGGTGCTGATATTTCCATGTTTATACAGGTAGCATTGTAGATATTTCCATGTTTATACAGATAGCGGTGTAGATATTTCCATGTTTATACAGATAGCGGTGAAGATGTATGCATGTTTACACAGTTAGCGGTGTAGATATTTCCATGTTCATACAGATAGCGGTGTAGATATTTCCATGTTCATACAGATGGCTGTGTATACATATCCATGTTCAGAAAGATGGCGTTGAAGATATTTCCATGTTCATACAGGTAGCGGTGTAGATATTTCCATGTACATACAGGTAGCGGTGTAGATATTTCCATGTACATACAGATAGCGGGGTAGATATTTCCATGTTCATACAGATAGCCGTGTAGATACTGCCATGTTTACACAGAAAGCGGTGCTGATAATTCCATGTTTACACAGGTAGCGGTGAACATATTTCCATGTTTATACAGATAGCGGTGAAGATGTATGCATGTTTACACAGATAGCGGTTTAGATATTTCCATGTTCATACAGATGGCGGTGAAGATATTTCCATGTTCATACAGAGAGCGGTGTAGATATTTCCATGTTCATACAGACAGCGGTGTAGATATTTCCATGTTTGTACAGATAGCGGTGTAGATATCTCCATCTTAATACAGATGGCAGTGTAGATATTTATATGTTCATACTGATGGCTGTGCAGATATTTCCATGTTCATACAGACGGCGGTGTAGATATTTCCATGTTCATACAGATAGTGGTGTAGTTATTTCCATGTGTAAAGAGATAGCTGTGTAGATATTTCCATGTATATGCAGATAGCTGTGTAGATATTTCCATGTTCATACAGATAGCGGTGTAGATATTTCCATGTTCAAACAGATAGCGGTGTGGATATTTCCATGTTCATACAGATAGTGGTGTAGATATTTCCATGTTTATACAGATAGCGGTGAAGATGTATGCATGTTTACACAGATACCGGTGTAGATATTTCCATGTTCATCCAGACGGCTGTGTAGACATATCCATGTTCATACAGATGGTGGTGACGATATTTCCATGTACATACAGACGGTGGTGTAGATATTTCCATGTTCATACAGACAGCGGTGCTGATATTTCCATGTTTATACAGGTAGCGGTGTAGATATTTCCATGTTTATACAGATAGCGGTGTAGATATTTCCATGTTTATACCGATAGCGGTGTAGATATTTCCATGTTTATACAGATAGCGGTGTAGATATCTCCATCTTAATACAGATGGCAGTGTAGATATTTATATGTTCATACAGTTGGCGGTGCAGATATTTCCATGTTCATACGTATGGCAGTGAAGATATTTCCATGTTCATACAGATGGCGGTGTAGAAACTTCCATGTTCATACTGATAGAGGTGCTGATATTTCCATGTTTATACAGGTAGCGGTGTAGATATTTCCATGTTTATACAGATAGCGGTGTAGATATTTCCATGTTTATACACATAGCGGTGTAGATATTTCCATGTTTATACAGATAGCGGTGTAGATATTTCCATGTTTATGCAGATAGTTGTGTAGATATCTACATCTTAATACAGATGGCGGTGTAGATATTTAAATGTTCATACAGATGGCTGTGTAGACATATCCATGTTCATACAGATGGCGGTGAAGATATTTCCATGTTCATACAGATAGCGGTGTAGATATTTCCATGTTCATACAGATAGCGGTGTAGATATTTCCATGTTCATACAGATGGCTGTGTGGATATATCCATGTTCCTACAGATGGCGGTGAAGATACTTCCATGTTCATAGAGATGGCAGTGTAGATATTTCCATGTTCATACAGATAGCGGGGCTGATATTTCCATGTTTATACAGGTAGCAGTGTAGATATTTCCTTGTTTATACAGAAAGCGGCATAGATATTTCCATGTTTATACAGATAGCAGTGTAGATATTTCCAAGTTTATACAGATAGCGGTGTAGATATCTCCATCTTAATACAGATGGCGGTGTAGATATTGATATGTTCATACAGATGTCGGTGCAGATATTTCCATGTTCATACAGATGGCGGTGTAGATATTTCCATGTTTATAGAGATAGCAGTGAAGTTATTTCCATGTGTAAAGAGATAGCTGTATAGATATTTCCATGTATATGCAGATAGCTGTGTAGATATTTCCATTTTCATGCAGATAGCGGTGAAGATGTATACATGTTTACACAGATAGCGGTGTAGATATTTCCATGTTCATACAGATAGCGGTGTAGATATTTCCATGTTCATTCAGATGGCTGTGTAGATATATCTATGTTCTTACAGATGGCGGAGAAGATATTTCCATGTTCATACAGATAGCTGTGTAGATATTTCCATGTTCATACAGATAGCGGTGTAGATATTTCCATGTTCATACAGATAGCGGTGTAGATATTTCCATGTTCATACAGATAGCGGTGTAGATATTTCCATGTTCATCCAGAAGGCTGTGTAGACATATCCATGTTCATACAGATGGCGGTGAAGATATTTCCATGTTCATACATAGCGGTGCAGATATTTCCATGTTCATACAGATAGCCGTGTAGATATTGCCATGTTTATACCGATAGCGGTGCTGATACTTCCATGTTTATACAGGTAGTGGTGTACATATTTTGATGTTTATACAGATAGCGGTGTAGATATTTCCATGTTCATACAGATAGCAGTGTAGATATTTCCATGTTCATAGAGATAGCGGTGTAGATATTTACATGTTCATACAGATAGCGGTGCTGATATTTCCATGTTTATACAGGTAGCGGTGTAGACATTTCCATGTTTATACAGATAGTGGTGTAGATATTTCCATGTTTATACAGATAGCGGTGTAGATATTTCCAAGTTTATACAGATAGCGGTGTAGATATCTCCATCTTAATACAGATGGCGGTGTAGATATTTATATGTTCATTCAGATGGCGGTGCAGATATTTCCATGTTCATACAGATGGCGGTGTAGATATTTCCATGTTCATACAGATAGCGGTGTAGTTATTTCCATGTGTAAAGAGATAGCTGTGTAGATATTCCCATGTATATGCAGATAGCTGTGTAGATATTTCCATTTTCAAGCAGATAGCGGTGTATATACTTCCCGGTTCAAACAGATAGCGGTGTAGATATTTCCATGTTCATACAGATAGTGGTGTAGATATTTCCATGATCATACAGATAGCGGTGTAGCTATTTCCATGTTCATACAGATAGCGGTGTGGATATTTCCATGTTCATAGAGATAGCGGTGTAGATATTTCCATGTTTATACAGGTAGCGGTGTAGATATTTCCATGTTTATACAGATATCAGTGAAGATGTATGCATGTTTACACAGATAGCGGTGTAGATATTTTCAAGTTCATCCAGATGGCCGTGTAGATATTTCCATGTTCATACAGATAGCGGTTTGATATCTCCATCTTAATACAGATGGCGGTGTAGATATTTATATGTTCGTACAGATGGCGGTGCAGATATTTCCATGTTCATACAGATGGCGGTGAAGATATTTCCATGTTCATACAGATGGCGGTGTAGATACTTCCATGTTCATACTGATAGCGGTGCTGATATTTCCATGTTTATACAGGTAGCGGTGAAGATATTTCCATGTTTATACAGATAGCGGTGTAGATATGTCCATGTTTATACAGATAGCGGCATAGATATTTCCAGGTTTATACAGATAGCGGTGAAGATATCTCCATCTTAGTACAGATGGCGGTGTAGATATTTATATGTGCATACAGATAGCGGTGCTGATATTTCCATGTTTATACCGGTAGCCGTGTATATATTTCCATGCTTATACAGATAGCGTTGTAGATTTTTCCAAGTTTATACAGATAGCGGTGTAGATATCTCCATCTTAATACAGATGGTGGTGTAGAAATTTATATGTTCATACAGATGGCGGTGCAGATATTTCCATGTTCATACAGATGGCGGTGTAGATATATCCATGATTATAGAGATAGCAGTGTAGTTATTTCCATGTGTAAAGAGTTAGCTTTGTAGATATTTCCAAGTATATGCAGATAGCAGTGCAGATATTTCCATTTTCATGCAGATAGCAGTGAAGATGTATGCATGTTTACACAGATAGCGGTGTAGATATTTCCATGTACATACAGATTGCGGTGTAGATATTTCCATGTTCATCCAGATGGCTGTGTAGATATATCCATGTTCATACAGATGGCGTTGAAGATATTTCCATGTTGATACACATAGCGGTGTATATATTTCCATGTTCATACAGATGGCGGTGTAGATATTTCCATGTTCATAAAGATAGCAGTGTAGATATTTCCATGTTTATACAGATAGCGGTGTAGATATCTCCTTCTTTATACTGATGGCGGTGGAGATATTTATATGTTCATATAGATGGCGGTGCAGATATTTCCATGTTCATACAGATGGCGGTGTAGATATTTCCATGTTTATAGAGATAGCGGTGTAGATATTTCCATGTGTAAAGAGATAGCTGTGTAGATATTTCCATGTATATGCAGATATCTGTGTAGATATTTCCATTTTCATGCAGATAGCGGTGTAGATATCTCCATGTTCAAATAGATAGCAGTGTAGATATTGCCATGTTCATACAGATAGAGGTGTAGATATTTCCATGTTTATACAGATAGCGGTGAAGATGTATGCATGTTTACACAGATAGCGGTGTAGATATTTCCATGTTCATACAGATAGCGGTGTAGATATTTCCATGTTCATCCAGATGGCTGTGTAGACATATCCATTTTCATACAGATGGCGTTGAAGATATTTCCATGTTCATACAGATAGCGGTGTAGATATTTCCATGTTCATACAGATAGCGGGTTAGATATTTCCATGTTCATACAGATGGCTGTGTAGATATATCCATGTTCATACAGATGGCGGTGAAGATATTTCCATGTTCATACAGATGGCGGTGTAGATATTTCCCTGTTCCTACACATAGCGGTGTAGATATTTCCATGTTCATACCGATAGCGGTGCTGTTATTTCCATGTTTATACAGGTAGCGGTGTAGATATTTCCATGTTCATACAGATAGCGGTGTAGATATTTCCATGTTTATACAGACAGCAGTGTAGATATTTCCTTGTATATACAGATAGCGGTGTAGATTTCTCCTTCTTATTACAGACGGCGTTGTAGATGTTTATATGTTCATACAGATGGCGGTGCAGATATTTCCATGTTCATACGGATGGCGGTGTAGATATTTCCATGTTCATACAGATAGAGGTGTAGATATTTCCATGTTCATACAGATAGCAGTGTAGATATTTCCATGTTCATACAGATAGAGGTGTAGATATTTCCATGTTCATACAGATAGCGGTGTAGATATTTCCATGTTCATACAGATAGCGGTGCTGATATTTCCATGTTTATACAGGTAGCGGTGTAGATATTTCCATGTTTATACAGATAGCGGTGTAGATATCTCCATCTTAATACAGATGGCGGTGTAGATATTTATATGTTCATACAGATGGCGGTGCAGATATTCCCATGTTAATACAGATGGCGGTGTAGATATTTCCATGTTCATACAGATAGCGGTGTAGTTTTTTCCATGTGTAAAGAGATAGCTGTGTAGATATTTCCATGTATATGCAGATAGCTGTGTAGATATTTCCATTTTCATGAAGATAGCGGTGTATATATTTCCATGTTCAAACAGATAGCGGTGTAGATATTTCCATGTTTATACAGATAGCGGTGAAGATGTATGCATGTCTACACAGATAGCAGTGTAGATATTTCCATGTTCATCCAGATGGCTGTGTAGATATATCCATGTTCATACAGATAGCGGTGTAGATATTTCCATGTTCATACAGATAGCGGTGTAGATATTTCCATGTTCATCCAGATGGCTGTGTAGATATATCCATGTTCATACAGATAGCGGTGTAGATATTTCCATGTTCATACAGATAGTGGTGTAGATATTTCCATGTTCATAAAGATAGAGGTGTAGCTATTTCCATGTTCATACAGATAGCGGTGTAGATATTTCCATGTTCAAAGAGATAGCGTTGTAGATATATCCATGTTCATACAGATAGCTGTGCTGATATTTCCATATTTAAACAGGTAGCGGTGTAGATATTTCCATGTTTATACAGATAGTGGTGTAGATATTTCCATGTTTATACAGATAGCGGTGTAGATATTTCCAAGTTTATACAGATAGATGTGTAGATATCTCCATCTTAATACAGATGGTGGTGTAGATATTTATATGTTCATACAGATGGCGGTGCAGATATTTCCGTGTTCATATAGATGGCCGTGTAGATATTTCCATGTTTATAGAGATAGCGGTGTAGTTATTTCCATGTGTAAAGAGATAGCTTTGTAGATATTTCCATGTGTATGCAGATAGCTGTGTAGATATTTCCATTTTCATGCGGATAGCGGTGTAGATATTTCCATGTTCAAACAGATAGCGGTGTAGATATTTCCATGTTCATACAGATAGCGGTGTAGATATTTCCATGTTTATACAGATAGCGGTGAAGATGTATGCATGTTTACAAGGATAGCAGTGTAGATATTTCCATGTTCATACAGATAGCGGTGTAGATATTTCCATGTTCATCCAGATGGCTGTGTAGATATATCCATGTTCATACAGATGGCAGTGAAGATATTTCCATGTTCACACAGATGGCGGTGTAGATATTTCCATGTTCCTACACATAGCGGTGTAGATATTTCCATGTTCATACCGATAGCGGTGCTGTTATTTCCATGTTTATACAGGTAGCGGTGTAGATATTTCCATGTTCATACAGATAGCGGTGTAGATATTTCCATGTTTATACAGACAGCAGTGTAGATATTTCCATGTTCATACAGATAGCGGTGTAGATATTTCCATGTTTATTCAGACAGCAGTGTAGATATTTCCTTGTTTATACTGATAGCGGTGTAGATATCTCCTTCTTAATACAGACGGCGGTGTAGATGTTTATAAGTTCATACAGATGGCGGTGCAGATATTTCCATGTTCATACAGATATCTGTGTAGATATTTCCATGTATATGCAGATAGCTGTGTAGGTATTTCCATTTTCATGCAGATAGCGGCGTAGATATTTCCATTTTCAAACAAATAGCGGTGTAGATATTTCCATGTTCATACAGATAGCGATGTAGATATTTCCATGTTCATACAGATAGAGGTGTAGATATTTCCATGTTCATACAGATAGTGGTGTAGATATTTCCATGTTCATACAGATAGAGGTGTAGATATTTCCATGTTCATACAGATAGCGGTGTAGATATTTCCATGTTCATACAGTCAGCGGTGCTGATATTTCCATGTTTATACAGGTAGCAGTGTAGATATTTCCATGTTTATACAGATAGCGGTGTAGATATCACCATCTTAATACAGATGGCGGTTTAGATATTTATATGTTCATACAGATGGCGGTGCAGATATTCCCATGTTAATACAGATGGCGGTGTAGATATTTCCATGTTCAAACAGATTGCGGTGTAGATATTTCCACGTTTATACAGATAGCGGTGAAGATGTATGCATGTCTACACAGATAGCAGTGTAGATATTTCCATGTTCATCCAGAGTGCTGTTTAGATATATCCATGTTCATACAGATAGCGGTGTAGGTATTTCCATGTTCATACAGATAGCGGTGTAGATATTTCCATGTTCATACAGATGGCTGTGTAGATATATCCATGTTCATACAGATAGCAGTGTAGATATTTCGATGTTCATACAGATAGTGGTGTAGATATTTCCATGTTCATACAGATAGTGGTGTAGATATTTCCATGTTCATACAGATAGCGTTGTAGATATTTCCATGTTCAAAGAGATAGCGGTGTAGATATTTCCATGTTCATACAGATAGCTGTGCTGATATTTCCATGTTTATACAGGTAGCGGTGCTGATATTTCCATGTTTATACATGTAGCGGTGAAGATATTTCCATGTTTATACAGATAGCGGTGTAGATATTTCCATGATTATACAGATAGCAGTGTAGATATTTCCATGTTTATACAGATAGCGGTGTAGATATCTCCTTAATACAGATGGCGGTGTAGATATTTATATGTTCATACAGATGGCAGTGCAGATATTTCCATGTTCATACAGATGGCGTTGTAGATATTTCCATGTTCATACAGATAGCAGTGTAGTTACTTCCAAGTGTAAAGAGATAGCTGTGTAGATATTTCCATTTATATGCAGATAGCTGTGTAGATATTTCCATTTTCATGCAGATAGCGGTGTATATATTTCCCTGTTCAAACAGATAGCGGTGTAGATATTTCCATGTTCATACAGATAGAGGTGTAGATATTTCCATGTTCAGACAGATAGTGGTGTAGATATTTCCATGTTCATACAGATAGCGGTGTAGCTATTTCCATGTTCATACAGATAGCGGTGTAGATATTTCCATGTTCATAGAGATAGCGGTGTAGATATTTACATGTTCATACAGATAGCGGTGCTGATATTTCCATGTTTATACAGGTTGCGGTGTAGATATTTCCATGTTTATACAGATACTGATGTAGATATTTCCATGTTTAATCAGATAGCGGTGTAGATATTTCCAAGTTTATACAGATAGCGGTGTAGATATCTCCATCTTCATACAGATGGCGGTGTAGATATTTGTATGTTCATACAGATGGCGGTGCAGATATTTCCATGTTCATATAGATGGCGGTGTAGATATTTCCATGTTTATAGAGATAGCGGTGTAGTTATTTCCATGTTTAAAGAGATAGCTTTGTATATATTTCCAAGTGTATGCAGATAGCTGTGTAGATATTTCCATTTTCATGAAGATAGCGGTGTAGATATTTCCATGTTCAAACAGATAGCGGTGTAGATATTTCCATGTGCATACAGATAGCGGTGTAGATATTTCCATGTTTATACAGATAGCGGTGAAGATTTATGCACGTTTACAAGGATAGCAGTGTAGATGTTTCCATGTTCATGCAGATAGCGGTGTAGATATTTCCATGTTCATCCAGATGGCATTGTAGATATATCCATGTTCATACAGATGGCAGTGAAGATATTTCCATGTTCATACAGATAGCGGTGTAGATATTTCAATGTTCATACAGATAGCGGTTTAGATATTTCCGTGTTCATACCGATAGCGGTGCTGATATTTCCATGTTTATACAGGTAGCGATGTAGATATTTCCATGTTTGTACAGATAGCGGTGTCGATATTTCCATGTTTATACAGATAGCAGTGTAGATATTTCCATGTTTATACAGATATCGGTGTAGATATCTCCTTAATACAGATGGCGGTGTAGATATTTATATGTTCATACAGATGGCGGTGCAGATATTTCCATGTTCATACAGATGGCGTTGTAGATATTTCCATGTTCATACAGATAGCGGTGTAGTTATTTCCATGTGTAAAGAGATAGCTGTGTAGATCTTCCCATGTATATTCAGATAGCTGTGTAGATATTTCCATTTTCATGCAGATAGCGGTTTTATATTTCCCTGTTCAAACAGATAGCGGTGTAGATATTTCCATGTTCATACAGATAGCGGTGTGGATATTTCCATGTTTTTACAGATAGCGGTGAAGATGTATGCATGTTTACACAGATAGCGGTGTAGATATTTTCATGTTCATACAGATAGCGGTGTAGATATTTCCATGTTCATCCAGACGGCTGTGTAGACATATCCATGTTCATACAGATGGCGGTGAAGATATTTCCATGTTCATACAGATGGCTGTGTAGATATATCCATGTTCATACAGTTGGCGGTCAAGATTTTTCCATGTTCATACAGATGGCGGTGTAGATATTTCCATGTTCATACAGATAGCGGGGCTGATATTTCCATGTTTATACAGGTAGCAGTGTAGATATTTCCATGTTTATACAGATAGTGGTGTAGATATTTCCATGTTTATACACATAGCGGTGTAGATAGTTCCATGTTTATACAGATAGCGGTGTAGATATCTCCATCTTAAAGCAGATGGCGGTGTAGATATTTATATGTTCATACTGATGGCGGTGCAGATATTTCCATGTTCATACAGATGGCGGTGAAGATATTTCCATGTTCACAGATGGCGTTGTAGATACTTCCATGTTCATACTGATAGCGGTGCTGATATTTCCATGTTTATACAGGTAGCGGTGTAGATATTTCCATGTTTATACAGATAGTGGTGTAGATATTTCCATGTTTATACACATAGCGGTGTAGATATTTCCATGTTTATACAGATAGCGGTGTAGATATCTCCATCTTAATACAGATGGTGGTGTAGATATTTATATGTTCATTCAGATGGCGGTGCAGATATTTCCATGTTCAAACAGATGGCGGTGTAGATATTTCCATATTCATACAGATAGCGGTGTAGTTATTTCCATGTGTAAAGAGATAGCTGTGTAGATATTTCCATGTATATGCAGATAGCTGTGTAGACATTTCCATTTTCATGCATATAGCGGTGTATATATTTCCCTGTTCAAACAGTTAGCGGTGTAGATATTTCCATGTTCATAAAGATAGCAGTGTAGATATTTCCATGTTTATACAGATAGCGGTGAAGATGTATGCATGTTTACACAGATAGCGGTGTAGATATTTCCATGTTCATCCAGATGGCTGTGTAGATATATCCATGTTCATACAGATAGCGGTGTAGATATTTCCATGTTCATACAGATAGCGGTGTAGATATTTCCATGTTCATACAGATAGCGGTGCAGATATTTCCATGTTCATCCAGATGGCCGTGTAGATATATCCATGTTCATACAGATGGCGGTGAAGATATTTCCATGTTCATACAGATGGCGGTGTAGATATTTCCATGTTCATACAGATAGCGGTGTAGATATTTCCATGTTCATACAGATAGCGGTGTATGTATTTCCATGTTCATACAGATAGCGGTGTAGATATTTCCATGTTCATCCAGATGGCTGTGTAGATATATCCATGTTCATTCAGATAGCGGTGTAGATATTTCCATGTTCATCCAGATGGCTGTGTAGCTATTTCCATGTTTATACAGATAATGGTGTAGATATTTCCATATTCATACAGATAGCGGTGTAGATATTTCCATGTTCATACAGATAGCCGTGTAGATATTGCCATGTTCATACCGATTGCGGTGCTGATACTTCCATGTTTATACAGGTAGCGGTGTACATATTTCCGTGTTTATATAGGTAGCGGTGTAGATATTTCCATGTTCATACAGATAGCGGCGTAGATATTTCCATGTTTATATAGATAGCGGTGTAGATATCTCCTTCTTAATACAGATGGCCTTGTAGATATTTATATGTTCATACAGATGGCGGTGCAGATATCTCCATGTTCATACAGATGGTGGTGTAGATATTTCCATGTTTATAGAGATAGCGGTGTAGTTATTTCCATGTGCAAAGAGATAGCTGTGTAGATATTTCCATGTAAATGCAGATAGCTGTGTAGATATTTCCATTTTCATGCAAATAGCAGTGTAGATATTTCCATGTTCAAACAGGTAGCGGTGTAGATATTTCCATGTTCATACAGATAGCGGTGTGGATATTACCATGTTTATACAAATATCGGTGAAGATGTATGCATGTTTACACAGATTGTGGTGTAGATATTTCCATGTTCATACAGATAGCGGTGTAGATATTTCCATGTTCATCCAGACGGCTGTGTAGACATATCCATGTACATACAGATGGCGGTGAAGATATTTCCATGTTCATACAGATGGCTGTGTAGATATATCCATGTTCATACAGATGGCGGTGAAGATTTTTCCATGTTCATACAGATGGCGGTGTAGATATTTCTATGTTCATGCAGATAGCGGTGCTGATATTTCCATGTTTATACAGGTAGCAGTGTAGATATTTCCATGTTTATGCAGATATCGCTGTAGATATTTCCATGTTTATACACATAGCGGTGTAGATATTTCCATGTTTATACAGATAGCGGTGTAGTTATCTCCATCTTAAAACAGATGGCGGTGTAGATATTTATATGTTCATACAGATGGCGGTGCAGATATTTCCATGTTCATACAGATGGCGGTGTAGATACTTCCATGTTCATACTGATAGCGGTGCTGATATTTCCATGTTTCTACAGGTAGCGGTGTAGCAATTTCCATGTTTGTACAGATAGCGGTGTAGATATGTCCATGTTTATACAGATAGCGGCGTAGATATTCCAGGTTTATACAGATAGCGGTGAAGATATCTCCATCTTAATACAGATGGCGGTGTAGATATTTATATGTGCATACAGATAGCGGTGCTGATATTTCCATGTTTATACAGGTAGCCGTGTAGATATTTCCATGCTTATACAGATAGCGGTGTAGGTTTTTCCAAGTTTATACAGATAGCGGTGTAGATGTCTCCATCTTAATACAGATGGCGGTGTAGAAATTTATATGTTCATACAGATGGCGGTGCAGATATTTCCATGTTCATACAGATGGCGGTGTAGATATTTCCATGATTATAGAGATAGCAGTGTAGTTATTTCCATGTGTAAAGAGATAGCTTTGTAGATATTTCCATGTATATGCAGATAGCTGTGTAGATATTTCCATTTTCATGCAGATAGCGGTGAAGATGTATGCATGTTTACACAGATAGCGGTGTAGATATTTCCATGTGCATACAGATAGCGGTGTAGATATTTCCATGTTCATCCAGATGGCTGTGTAGATATATCCATGTTCATACAGACGGCGGTGAAGATATTTCCATGTTCATACAGATAGCGGTGTAGATATTTCCATGTTCATACAGATAGGGGTGTAGATATTTCCATGTTCATACAGATAGCGGTGTAGATATTTCCATGTTTATACAGATAGCGGTGTAGATATCTCCTTCTTTATACAGATGGCGGTGGAGATATTTATATGTTCATACAGATGGCCGTGCAGATATTTCCATGTTCATACAGATGGCGGTGTAGATATTTCCATGTTTATAGAGATAGCGGTGTAGATATCTCCATCTTAATACAGATGGCGGTGTAGATATGTATATGTTCATACTGATGGCGGTGCAGATATTTCCATGTTCATACAGATGGCGGTGAAGATATTTCCATGTTCATACAGATGGCGTTGTAGATACTTCCATGTTCATACTGATAGCGGTGCTGATATTTCCATGTTTATACAGGTAGCGGTGTAGATATTTCCATGTTTATACAGATAGCGGTGTAGATATTTCCATGTTTATACACATAGCGGTGTAGATATTTCCATGTTTATACAGATAGCGGTGTAGATATCTCCATCTTAATACAGATGGCGGTGTAGATATTTATATGTTCATTCAGATGGCGGTGCAGATATTTCCATGTTCATACAGATGGCGGTGTAGATATTTCCATGTTCATACAGATAGCGGTGTAGTTATTTCCATGTGTAAAGAGATAGCTGTGTAGATATTTCCATGTATATGCAGATAGCTGTGTAGACATTTCCATTTTCATGCATATAGCGGTGTATATATTTCCCTGTTCAAACAGTTAGCGGTGTATATATTTCCATGTTCATAAAGATAGCAGTGTAGATATTTCCATGTTTATACAGATAACGGTGAAGATGTATGCATGTTTACACAGATAGCGGGGTAGATATTTCCATGTTCATCCTGATGGCTGTGTAGATATATCCATGTTCATACAGATAGCGGTGTAGATATTTCCATGTTCATACAGATAGCGGTGCAGATATTTCCATGTTCATCCAGATGGCCGTGTAGATATACCCATGTTCATACAGATGGCGGTGAAGATATTTCCATGTTCATACAGACGGCGGTGTAGATACTTCCATGTTCATACAGATAGCGGTGTAGATATTTCCATATTCATACAGATAGCGGTGTATGTATTTCCATGTTCATACAGATAGCGGTGTAGATATTTCCATGTTCATCCAGATGGCTGTGTAGATATATCCATGTTCATTCAGATAGCGGTGTAGATATTTCCATGTTCATCCAGATGGCTGTGTAGCTATTTCCATGTTTATACAGACAGTGGTGTAGATATTTCCATATTCATACAGATAGCGGTGTAGATATTTCCATGTTCATACAGATAGCCGTGTAGATATTGCCATGTTCATACCGATAGCGGTGCTGATACTTCCATGTTTATACATGTAGCGGTGTACATATTTCCGTGTTTATATAGGTAGCGGTGTAGATATTTCCATGTTCATACAGATAGCGGCGTAGATATTTCCATGTTTATATAGATAGCGGTGTAGATATCTCCTTCTTATACAGATTGCCTTGTAGATACTTATATGTTCATACAGATGGCGGTGCAGATATTTCCATGTTCATACAGATGGTGGTGTAGATATTTCCATGTTTATAGAGATAGCGGTGTAGTTATTTCCATGTGCAAAGAGATAGCTGTGTTGATATTTCCATGTAAATGCAGATAGCTGTGTAGATATTTCCATTTTCATGCAAATAGCGGTGTAGATATTTCCATGTTCAAACAGATAGCGGTGTAGATATTTCCATGTTCATACAGATAGCGGTGTGGATATTACCATGTTTATACAAATAGCGGTGAAGATTAATGCGTGTTTACACAGATTGCGGTGTAGATATTTCCATGTTCATACAGATAGCGGTGTAGATATTTCCATGTTCATCCAGACGGCTGTGTAGACATATCCATGTTCATACAGATGGCGGTGAAGATATTTCCATGTTCATACAGATGGCTGTGTAGATATATCCATGTTCATACAGATGGCGGTGAAGATTTTTCCATGTTCATACAGATGGCGGTGTAGATATTTCTATGTTCATGCAGATAGCGGTGCTGATATTTTCATGTTTATACAGGAAGCAGTGTAGATATTTCCATGTTTATACAGATAGCGGTGTAGATATTTCCATGTTTATACACGTAGCGGTTTAGATATTTCCATGTTTATACAGATAGCGGTGTAGATATCTCCATCTTAAAACAGATGGCGGTGTAGATATTTATATGTTCATACAGATGGGGGTGCAGATATTTCCATGTTCATACAGATGGCGGTGTAGATACTTCCATGTTCATACTGATAGCGGTGCTGATATTTCCATGTTTATACAGGTAGCGGTGTAGCTATTTCCATGTTTGTACAGATAGCGGTGTAGATATGTCCATGTTTATACTGATAGCGGCGTAGATATTTCCAGGTTTATACAGATAGCGGTGAAGATATCTCCATCTTAATACAGATGGCGGTGTAGATATTTATATGTGCATACAGATAGCGGTGCTGATATTTCCATGTTTATACAGGTAGCCGTGTAGATATTTCCATGCTTATACAGATAGCGGTGTAGGTTTTTCCAAGTTTATACAGATAGCGGTGTATATGTCTCCATCTTAATACAGATGGCGGTGTAGAAATTTATATGTTCATACAGATGGCGGTGTAGATATTTCCATGTTCATACAGATGGCCGTGTAGATATTTCCATGATTATAGAGATAGCAGTTTAGTTATTTCCATGTGTAAAGAGATAGCTTTGTAGATATTTCCATGTATATGCAGATAGCTGTGTAGATATTTCCATTTTCATGCAGATAGCGGTGAAGATGTATGCATGTTTACACAGATAGCGGTGTAGATATTTCCATGTGCATACAGATAGCGGTGTAGATATTTCCATGTTCATCCAGATGGCTGTGTAGATATATCCATGTTCATACAGATGACGGTGAAGATATTTCCATGTTCATACAGATAGAGTGTAGATATTTCCATGTTCATACAGATAGCGGTGTAGATATTTCCATGTTCATACAGATAGCTGTGTAGATATTTCCATGTTTATACAGATAGCGGTGTAGATATCTCCTTCTTTATACAGATGGCGGTGGAGATATTTATATGTTCATACAGATGGCGGTGCAGATATTTCCATGTTCATACAGATGGCGGTGTAGATATTTCCATGTTTATAGAGATAGCGGTGTAGATATTTCCATGTGCAAAGAGATAGCTGTGTAGATATTTCCATGTATATGCAGATATCTGTGTAGATGTTTCCATTTTCATGCAGATAGCGGTGTAGATATTTCCATGTTCAAATAGATAGCAGTGTAGATATTTCCATGTTCATACAGATAGCGGTGTTGATATTTCCATGTTTATACTGATAGCGGTGAAGATGTATGCATGTTTACACAGATAGCGGTGTAGATATTTCCATGTTCATACAGAAAGCGGTGTAGATATTTCCATGTTCATACAGATGGCTGTGTAGACATGTCAATTTTCATACAGATGGCGTTGAAGATATTTCCATGTTCATACAGATAGCGGTGTAGATATTTCCATGTTCATACAGATAGCGGGTTAGATATTTCCATGTTCATACAGATGGCTGTGTAGATATATCCATGTTCATACAGATGGCGGTGAAGATATTTCCATGGTCATACAGATGGCGGTTTAGATATTTCCATGTTCCTACACATAGCGGTGTAGATATTTCCATGTTCATACCGATAGCGGTGCTGTTATTTTCATGTTTATACAGGTAGCGGTGTAGATATTTCCATGTTCATACAGATAGCGGTGTAGATATTTCCATGTTTATACAGACAGCAGTGTAGATATTTCCTTGTTTATACTAAGAGCGGTATAGATTTCTCCTTCTTAATACAGACTCCGGCGTAGATGTTTATATGTTCATACAGATGGTGGTGCAGATATTTCCATGTTCATACAGATAGAGGTGTAGATATTTCCATGTTCATACAGATAGCGGTGTAGATATTTCGATGTTCATACAGATAGAGGTGTAGATATTTCCATGTTCATACAGATAGCGGTGTAGATATTTCCATGTTCATACGGATAGCTGTGCTGATATTTCCATGTTTATACAGGTAGCGGTGTAGATATATCTATGTTTATACAGATAGCGGTGTAGATATCTCCATCTTAATAGAGATGGCGGTGTAGATATTTATATGTTCATACAGATGGCGGTGCAGATATTCCCATGTTAATACAGATGGCGGTGTAGATATTTCCATGCTCATACAGATAGCGGTGTAGTTTTCTCCATGTGTAAAGAGATAGCTGTGTAGATATTTCCATGTATATGCAGATAGCTGTGTAGATATTTCCATTTTCATGCAGATAGCGGTGTATATATTTCCATGTTCAAACAGATAGTGGTGTAGATATTTCCATGTTTATACAGATATCGGTGAAGATGCATGCATGTCTACACAGATAGCAGTGTAGATATTTCCATGTTCATCCAGATGGCTGTGTAGATATATCCATGTTCATACAGATATCGGTGTAGATATTTCCATGTTCATACAGATAGCGGTGTAGATATTTCCATGTTCATCCAGATGGCTGTGTAGATATATCCATGTTCATACAGATAGCGGTGTAGATATTTCCATGTTCATACAGATAGTGGTGTAGATATTTGCATGTTCATAAAGATAGCGGTGTAGCTATTTCCATGTTCATACAGATAGCGGTGTAGATATTTCCATGTTCAAGGAGATAGCGGTGTAGATATTTCCATGTTCATACAGATAGCTGTGCTGATATTTCCATATTTATACAGGTAGCGGTGTTGATATTTCCATGTTTATACAGATAGCCGTGTAGATATTTCCATGTTTATACAGGTAGCGGTGTAGATATTTCCATGTTCATACAGATAGCGGTGTAGATATTTCCATGTTTATACAGACAGCAGTGTAGATATTTCCTTGTTTATACAGATAGCGGTGTAGATTTCTCCTTCTTTATACAGACGGCGGTGTAGATGTTTATATGTTCATACAGATGGCGGTGCAGATATTTCCATGTTCATACAGATGGAGGTGTAGATATTTCCATGTGCATACAGATAGCGGTGTAGATATTTCCATGTTCATCCAGATGGCTGTGTAGATATATCCATGTTCATACGGATGGCGGTGAAGATATTTCCATGTTCATACACATAGCGGTGTAGATATTTCCATGTTCATACAGATAGCGGTGTAGATATTTCCATGTTCATACAGATATCGGTGTAGATATTTCCATGTTTATACAGATAGCGGTGTAGATATCTACTTCTTTATACAGATGGCGGTGGAGATATTTATATGTTCATACAGGTGGCGGTGCAGATATTTCCATGTTCATACAGATGGCGGTGTAGATATTTCCATGTTTATAGAGATAGCGGTGTAGATATTTCCATGTGCAAAGAGATAGCTGTGTAGATATTTCCATGTATATGCAGATATCTGTGTAGATATTTCCATTTTCATGCAGATAGCGGTGTAGATATTTCCATGTTCAAATAGATAGCAGTGTAGATGTTTCCATGTTCATACAGATAGTGGTGTAGATATTTCCATGTTTATACAGATAGCGGTGAAGATGTATGCATGTTTACACAGATAGCGGTGTAGATATTTCTATGTTCATACAGATAGCGGTGTAGGTATTTCTATGTTCATACAGATAGCGGTGTAGATATTTCCATGTTCATCCAGATGGCTGTGTAGACATATCCATTTTCATACAGATGGCGTTGAAGATATTTCCATGTTCATACAGATAGCCGTGTAGATATTTCCATGTTCATACAGATAGCGGGTTAGATATTTCCATGTTCATACACATGGCTGTGTAGATATATACATGTTCATGCAGATGGCGGTGAAGATATTTCCATGTTCATACAGATGGCGGTGTAGATATTTCCATGTTCATACCGATAGCTGTGCTGTTATTTCCATGTTTATACAGGTAGCGGTGTAGATATTTCCATGTTCATACAGATAGCGGTGTAGATATTTCCAGGTTTATACAGACAGCAGTGTAGATATTTCCTTGTTTATACAGATAGCGGTGTAGATTTCTCCTTCTTAATACAGACGGCGGTGTAGATGTTTATATGTTCATACAGATGGCGGTGCAGATATTTCCATGTTCATACAGATAGAGGTGTAGATATTTCCATGTTCATACAGATAGCGGTGTAGATATATCCATGTTCATACAGATAGAGGTGTAGTTATTTCCATGTTCATACAGATAGCGGTGTAGATATTTCCATGTTCATACAGATAGCGGTGCTGATATTTCCATGTTTATACAGGTAGCGGTGTAGATATTTCCATGTTTATACAGATAGCGGTGTAGATATCTCCATTTTAATAGAGATGGCGGTGTAGATATTTCCATGCTCATACAGATAGCGGTGTAGTTTTTTAGACGTGTAAAGAGATAGCTGTGCAGATATTTCCATTTTCATGGAGATAGCGGTGTATATATTTCCATGTTCAAACAGATAGCAGTGTAGATATTTCCATGTGTATACAGATAGCGGTGAAGATGTATGCATGTCTACACAGAGAGCAGTGTAGATATTTCCATGTTCATCCAGATGGCTGTGTAGATATATCCATGTTCATACAGATAGCGGTGTAGATATTTCCATGTTCATACAGATAGTGGTGTAGATATTTCCATGTTCATAAAGATAGCGGTGTAGCTATTTCCATGTTCATACAGATAGCGGTGTAGATATTTCCATGTTCAAGGAGATAGCGGTGTAGATATTTCCATGTTTATACAGATAGTGGTGTAGATTTTTCCATGTTTATACAGATAGCGGTGTAGATATTTCCAAGTTTATACAGATAGATGTGTAGATATCTCCATCTTAATACAGATGGTGGTGTAGATATTTATATGTTCATACAGATGGCGGTGCAGATATTTCCGTGTTCATATAGATGGCCGTGTAGATATTTCCAAGTTTATAGAGATAGCGGTGTAGTTATTTCCATGTGCAAAGAGATAGCTTTGTAGATATTTCCATGTGTATGCAGACAGCTGTGTAGGTATTTCCATTTTCATGCGGATAGCTGTGTAGATATTTCCATTTTCAAACATATAGCGGTGTACATATTTCCATGTTCATACAGATAGCGGTGTAGATATTTCCATGTTTATACAGATAGCGGAGAAGATGTATGCATGTTTACAAGGATAGCAGTGTAGATATTTCCATGTTCATACAGATAGCGGTGTAGATATTTCCATGTTCAACCAGATGGCTGTGTAGATATATCCATGTTCATACAGATGGCAGTGAAGATATTTCCATGTTCACACAGATGGCGGTGTAGATATTTCCCTGTTCCTACACATAGCGGTGTAGATATTTCCATGTTCATACCGATAGCGGTGCTGTTATTTCCATGTTTATACAGGTAGCGGTGTAGATATTTCCATGTTCATACAGATAGCGGTGTAGATATTTCCATGTTTATACAGACAGCAGGGTAGATATTTCCTTGTTTATACAGATAGCGGTGTAGATAACTCCTTCTTAATACAGACGGCGGTGTAGATGTTTATATGTTCATACAGATGGCGGTGCAGATATTTCCATGTTCATACAGATGGCGGTGTAGATATTTCCATGTTTATAGAGATAGCGGTGTAGATATCTCCTTCTTAATACAGATGGCGGTGTAGATGTTTATATGTCCCTACAGATGGCGGTGCAGATATTTCCATGTTCATACAGATAGCTGTGTAGATGTTTCCATGTATATGCAGATAGCTGTGTAGATATTTCCATTTTCATGCAGATAGCGGTGTAGATATTTCCATGTTCAAACAGATAGCGGTGTAGATATTTCCATGTTCATACAGATAGCGATGTAGATATTTCCATGTTCATACAGATAGATGTGTAGATATTTCCATGTTCATACAGATAGCTGTGTAGATATTTCCATGTTCATACAGATAGCGGTGCTGATATTTCCATGTTTATACAGGTTGCGGTGTAGATACTTCCATGTTTATACAGATAGTGGTGTAGGTATCTCCATCTTAATACAGATGGCTGTGTAGATATTTATATGTTCATACAGATGGCGGTGCAGATATTCCCATGTTAATACAGATGGCGGTGTAGATATTTCCATGTTCAAACAGATAGCGGTGTAGATATTTCCACGTTTATACAGATAGTGGTGAAGATGTATGCATGTCTACACAGACAGCAGTGCAGATATTTCCATGTTCATCCAGATGGCTGTGTAGATATATCCATGTTCATACAGATAGCGGTGTAGATATTTCCATGTTCATCCAGATGGCTGTGTAGATATATCCATGTTCATACAAAAGGCAGTGAACATATTTCCATGTTCATACAGATAGCGGTGTAGATATTTCCATGTTCATACAGATAGCGGTGTAGATATTTCCGTGTACATACCGAAAGCGGTGCTGATATTTCCATGTTTATACATGTAACGGTGTAGATATTTCCATGTTTACACAGATAGCGGTGTAGATATTTCCATGTTTATACAGATTGCAGTGTAGATATTTCCATGTTTATACAGATAGCGGTGTAGATTTCTCCTTCTTAATACAGATGGCGGTGTAAATATTTATATGTTCATACAGATGGCGGTGCAGATATTTCCATGCTCATACAGATGGCGGTGTAGATATTTCCATGTTCATACAGATAGCGGTGTAGTTATTTCCATGTGTAAAGAGATAGCTGTGTAGATATTTCCATGTATATGCAGATAGCTGTGTAGATATTTCCATTTTCATACAGATAGCGTTGTATATATTTCCCAGTTCAAACAGATAGCGGTGTAGATATTTCCATGTTCATACAGATAGAGGTGTAGATATTTCCATGTACATACAGATAGTGGTGTAGATATTTCCATGTTCATACAGATAGCGGTGTAGCTATTTCCATGTTCATACAGATAGCGGTGTAGATATTTCCATGTTCAAGGAGATAGCGGTGTAGATATTTCCATGTTTATACAGATAGTGGTGTAGATTTTTCCATGTTTATACAGATAGCGGTGTAGATATTTCCAAGTTTATACAGATAGATGTGTAGATATCTCATCTTAATACAGATGGTGGTGTAGATATTTATATGTTCATACAGATGGCGGTGCAGATATTTCCGTGTTCATATAGATGGCCGTGTAGATATTTCCATGTTTATAGAGATAGCGGTGTAGTTATTTCCATATGCAAAGAGATAGCTTTGTAGATATTTCCATGTGTATGCAGACAGCTGTGTAGATATTTCCATTTTCATGCGGATAGCTGTGTAGATATTTCCATTTTCAAACATATAGCGGTGTACATATTTCCATGTTCATACAGATAGCGGTGTAGATATTTCCATGTTTATACAGATAGCGGTGAAGATGTATGCATGTTTACAAGGATAGCAGTGTAGATATTTCCATGTTCATACAGATAGCGGTGTAGATATTTCCATGTTCATCCAGATGGCTGTGTAGATATATCCATGTTCATACAGATGGCAGTGAAGATATTTCCATGTTCACACAGATGGCGGTGTAGATATTTCCATGTTCCTACACATAGCGGTGTAGATATTTCCATGTTCATACCGATAGCGGTGCTGTTATTTCCATGTTTATACAGGTAGCGGTGTAGATATTTCCATGTTCATACAGATAGCGGTGTAGATATTTCCACGTTCATAGAGATAGCGGTGTAGATATTTACATGTTCATACAGATAGCGGTGCTGATATTTCCATGTTTTTACAGGTAGCGGTGTAGATATTTCCATGTTTATACAGATACTGATGTAGATATTTCCATGTTTATTCAGATAGCGGTGTAGATATTTCCAAGTTTATACAGATAGCGGTGTAGATATATCCATCTTAATACAGATGGCGGTGTAGATATTTATATGTTCATACAGATGGCGGTGCAGATATTTCCATGTTCATATAGATGGCGGTGTAGATATTTCCATGTTTATAGAGATAGCGGTGTAGTTATTTCCATGTGTAAAGAGATAGCTTTGTAGATATTTCCATGTGTATGCAGATAGCTGTGTAGATATTTCCATTTTCATGCAGATAGCGGTGTAGATATTTCCATGTTCCAACAGATAGCGGTGTAGATATTTCCATGTTCATACAGATAGCAGTGTAGATATTTCCATGTTTATACAGATAGCGGTGAAGATGTATGCATGTTTACAAGGATAGCAGTGTAGATGTTTCCATGTCCATGCAGATAGCGGTGTAGATATTTCCATGTTCATCCAGATGGCATTGTAGATATATCCATGTTCATACAGATGGCAGTGAAGATATTTCCATGTTCATACACATAGCGGTGTAGATATTTCCATGTTCATACAGATAACGGTGAAGATATTTCCGTGTTCATACCGATAGCGGTGCTGATATTTCCATGTTTATACAGGTAGCGATGTAGATATTTCCATGTTTGTACAGATAGCGGTGTAGATATTTCCATGTTTATACAGATAGCAGTGTAGATATTTCCATGTTTATACAGATATCGGTGTAGATATCTCCTTCTTAATGCAGATGGCGGTGTAGATATTTATATGTTCATACAGATGGCGGTGCAGATATTTCCATGTTCATACAGATGGCGGTGTAGATATTTCCATGTTCATACAGATAGCGGTGTAGTAATTTCCATGTGTAAAGAGATAGCTGTGTAGATCTTCCCATGTATATTCAGATAGCTGTGTAGATATTTCCATTTTCATGCAGATAGCGGTGTACATATTTCCCTGTTCAAACAGATAGCGGTGTAGATATTTCCATGTTCATACAGATAGTGGTGTAGATATTTCCATGTTCATACAGATAGCGGTGTAGCTATTTCCATGTTCATACAGATAGCGGTGTGGATATTTCCATGTTCATAGAGATAGCGGTGTAGATATTTCCATGTTCATAGAGATAGCGGTGCTGATATTTCCATGTTTTTACAGGTAGCGGTGTAGATATTTCCATGTTTATACAGATACTGATGTAGATATTTCCATGTTTATTCAGATAGCGGTGTAGATATCTCCTTCTTAATACAGATGGCGGTGTAGATATTTCCATGTTCATCCAGACGGCTGTGTAGACATATCCATGTTCATACAGATGGCGGTGAAGATATTTCCATGTTCATACAGATGGCTGTGTAGATATATCCATGTTCATACAGATGACGGTGAAGATATTTCCATGTTCATACAGATGGCGGTGTAGATATTTCCATGTTCATACAGATAGCGGTGCTGATATTTCCATGTTTATACAGGTAGCAGTGTAGATATTTCCATGTTTATGCAGATAGCGGTGTAGATATTTGCATGTTTATACACATAACGGTGTAGATATTTCCATGTTTATACAGATAGCGGTGTAGATATCTCCATCTTAATACAGATGGCGGTGTAGATATTTATATGTTCACACAGATGGCGGAGCAGATATATCCATGTTCATACAGATGGCGGTGAAGATATTTCCATGTTCATACAGATGGCGGTGTAGATACTTCCATGTTCATACTGACAGCAGTGCTGATATTTCCATGTTTATACAGGTAGCGGTGTAGATATTTCCATTTTCAAGCAGATAGCAGTGTATATACTTCCCTGTTCAAACAGATAGCGGTGTAGATATTTCCATGTTCATACAGATAGTGGTGTAGATATTTCCATGTTCGTACAGATAGCAGTGTAGCTATTTCCATGGTCATACAGATAGCGGTGTGGATATTTCCATGTTCATAGAGATAGCGGTGTAGATATTTCCATGTTCATCCAGATGGCTGTGTACATATATCCATGTTCATACAGATGGCGGTGAAGATATTTCCATGTTCATACAGATGGCGTTGTAGATATTTCCATGTTCACACAGATAGCTGTGTAGATATTGCCATGTTCATACCGACAGCGGTGCTGATACTTCCATGTTTATACAGGTAGCGGTGTACATATTTCTGTGTTTATACAGGTAGCGGTGTAGATATTTCCATGTTCATACAGATAGCGGTGTAGATATTTCCATGTTTATACAGATAGCGTTGTAGATATCTCCTTCTTAATACAGACGGCGGTGTAGATATTTATATGTTCATACAGATGGCGGTGCAGATATTTCCATGTTCATACAGGTGGTGGTGTAGATATTTCCATGTTTATAGAGATAGCGGTGTAGTTATTTCCATGTGCAAAGAGATAGCTGTTTAGATATTTCCATGTATATGCAGATAGCTGTGTAGATATTTCCATTTTCATGCAGATAGCGGTGTAGATATTTCCATGTTCAAACAGATAGCGGTGTAGATATTTCCATGTTCATACAGATAGCGGTGTGGATATTTCCATGTTTATACAGATAGCAGTGAAGATGTATGCATGTTTAAACAGATAGCGGTGTAGATAGTTCCATGTTCATACAGATAGCGGTGTAGATATTTCCATGTTCTTCCAGAGGGCTGTGTAGACATATCCATGTTCATACAGATGGCGGTGAAGATATTTCCATGTTCATACAGATGGCTGTGTAGATATATCCAAGTTCATACAGATGACGGTGAAGATTTTTCCATGTTCATACAGATGGCGGTGTAGATATTTCCATTTTCATACAGATAGCGATGCTGATATTTCCATGTTTATACAGGTAGCAGTGTAGATATTTCCATGTTTATACACATAGCGGTGTAGATATTTCCATGTTCATACAGATAGCGGTGTAGATATCTCCATCTTAATACAGATGGCGGTGTAGATATTTATATGTTCATACAGATGGCGGTGCAGATATTTCCATGTTCATACAGACGGCGGTGATGTTATTTCCATGTTCATACAGATTGCGGTGTAGTTACTTCCATGTTCATACTGATAGCGGTGCTGATATTTCCATGTTTATACAGGTAGCGGTGTAGATATTTCCATGTTTATACACATAGCGGTGTAGATATTTCCATGTTTATACAGATAGCGGTGTAGATATCTCCATCTTAATACAGATGGCGTTGTAGATATTTATATGTTCTTTCAGATGGCGGTGCAGATATTTCCATGTTCATACAGATGGCGGTGTATCTATTTCCATGTTCATACAGATAGCAGTGTAGTTATTTCCATGTGTAAAGAGATAGCTGTGTAGATATTCCCATGTATATGCAGATAGCTGTGTAGATATTTCCATTTTCAAGCAGATAGCAGTGTATATACTTCCCTGTTCAAACAGATAGCGGTGTAGATATTTCCATGTTCATACAGATAGTGGTGAAGGTATTTCCATGTTTGTACAGATAGCGGTGTAGATATCTCCATCTTAATACAGATGGCGGTGTAGATATTTATATGTTCATACAGATGGCGGTGCAGATATTTCCATGTTCATACAGACGGCGGTGTAGATATTTCCATGTTCATACAGATAGTGGTGTAGTTATTTCCATGTGTAAAGAGATAGCTGTGTAGATATTTCCATGTATATGCAGATAGCTGTGTAGATATTTCCATTTTCATGCAGATAGCAGTGTATATATTTCCCTGTTCAAACAGTTAGCGGTGTAGATATTTCCATGTTCAGAAAGATAGCGGTGTAGATATTTCCATGTTTATACAGATAGCGGTGAAGATGTATGCATGTTTACACAGATAGCGGTGTAGATATTTCCATGTTCATCCAGATGGCTGTGTAGATATATCCATGTTCATACAGATAGCGGTGTAGATATTTCCATCTTCATACAGATAGCGGTGCAGATATTTCCATGTTCATCCAGATGGCTGTGTAGATATATCCATGTTCATACAGATGGCGGTGAAGATATTTCCATGTTCATACAGATAGCGGTGTAGATATTTCCATGTTCATACAGAAAGCGGTGTAGATATTTCCATGTTCATACAGATAGCGGTGTATATATTTCCATGTTCATACAGATAGCAGTGTAGATATTTCCATTTTCAAGCAGATAGCGCTCTGTATATTTCCATGTTCAAACAGATAGCGGTGTAGATATTTCCATGTTCATAAAGATAGTGGTGTAGATATTTCCATGTTTATACATATAGCGGTGAAAATGTATGCATGTTTACACAGATAGCGGTGTAGATATTTCCATGTTCATCCAGATGGCTGTGTAGATATATCCATGTTCATACAGATGGCGGTGTAGATATTTCCATGTTCATACAGATAGCGGTGTAGATATTTCCATGTTCATACAGATAGCGGTGTAGATATTTCCATGTTCATCCAGATGGCTGTGTAGATATATCCATGTTCATACAGATGGCTGTGAAGATATTTCCATGTTCATACAGATAGCGGTGTAGATATTTCCATGTTCATACAGATAGCCGTGTAGATATTGCGATTTTCATACCGATAGCGGTGCTGATACTTCCATGTTTATACAGGTAGTGGTGTACATATTTCCGTGTTTATACAGATAGCGGTGTAGATATTTCCATGTTCATACAGATAGCGGTGTAGATATTTCCATGTTTATACAGATAGCGGTGTAGATATGTCCTTCTTAATACAGATGGCGGTGTAGATATTTCCATGTTCATACAGATGGCGGTGTAGATATTTCCATGTTTATAGAGATAGCGGTGTAGTTATTTCCATGTGCAAAGAGATAGCTGTGTAGATATTTCCATTTATATGCAGATAGTTGTGTAGATATTTCCATTTTCATGCAGATAGCGGTGTAGATATTTCCATGTTCAAACAGATAGCGGTGTAGATATTTCCATGTCCATACAGATAGCGGTGTAGATATTTCCATGTTTATACAGATAGCGGTGAAGATATATGCATGTTTACACAGATAGCGGTGTAGATATTTCCATGTTCATACAGACGGCTGTGTAGACATATCCATGTTCATACAGATGGCGGTGAAGATATTTCCATGTTCATACAGATGGTTGTGTAGATATATCCATGTTCATACAGATGGCGGTGACGATATTTCCATGTTCATACAGACGGCGGTGTAGATATTTCCATGTTCATACAGATAGCGGTGCTGATATTTCCATGTTTATACAGGTAGCGGTGTAGATATTTCCATGTTTATACAGTTAGCGGTGTAGATATTTCCATGTTCATCCAGATGGCTGTGTAGATATATCCATGTTCATACAGATGGCGGTGAAGACATTTCCATGTTCATACAGATAGCGGTGTAGATATTTCCATGTTCATACAGATAACCGTGTAGATATTGCCATGTTCATAATGATAGCGGTGCTGATACTTCCATGTTTATACAGGTAGCGGTGTAGATATTTCCATGTTTATACACATAGCGGTGTAGATATTTCCATGTTTATACAGATAGCGGTATAGATATATCCATCTTAATACAGATGGCGGTGTAGATATTTAAATGTTCATACAGGTGGCGGAGCAGATATTTCCATGTTCATACGGATGGCGGTGAAGATATTTCCATGTTCGTACAGATGGCGGTGTAGAAACTTCCATGTTCATACTGATAACGGTGCTGACTTTTCCATGTTTACACAGGTAGCGGTGTAGATATTTCTATGTTTATACAGATAGCAGTGTAGATATTTCCATGTTTATACATATAGCAGTGTAGATATTTCCATGTTCATACCGATAGCGGTGCTGATACTTCCATGTTTATACAGGTAGCGGTGTACATATTTCCGTGTTTATACAGATAGCGGTGTAGATATTTCCATGTTCATACAGATAGCGGTGTAGATATTTCCATGTTTATACAGATAGCGGTGTAGATATCTCCTTCTTAATACAGATGGCGGTGTAGATATTTCCATGTTCATACAGATGGCGGTGTAGATATTTCCATGTTTATAGAGATAGCGGTGTGGTTATTTCCATGTGCAAAGAGATAGCTGTGTAGATATTTCCATTTATATGCAGATATTTGTGTAGATATTTCCATTTTCATGCAGATAGCGGTGTAGATATTTCCTTGTTCATACAGATAGCGGTGTAGATATTTCCATGTTTATACAGATAGCGGTGTAGATATCTCCATCTTAATACAGATGGCTGTGTAGATATTTATATGTTCATACAGATGGCGGTGCAGATATTTCCATGTTCATACGTATGGCGGTGAAGATATTTCCATGTTCATACAAATGGCGGTGTAGATATTTCCATGTTCATACAGATAGCGGGGCTGATATTTCCATGTTTATACATGTAGCGGTGTAGATATTTCCATGTTTATACAGATAGCGGTGTAGATATTTCCATGTTTATACACATAGCGGTGTAGATATTTCCATGTTCATACAGATAGCGGTGTATGTATTTCCATTTTCATACAGATAGCGGTGTAGATATTTCCATTTTCAGGCAGATAGCGGTGTATATATTTCCCTGTTCAAACAGTTAGCGGTGTAGATATTTCCATGTTCATAAAAATAGCGGTGTAGATATTTCCATGTTTATACAGATAGCGGTGAAGTCGTATGCATGTTTACACGGAGAGCTGTGTAGATATTTCCACGTTCATCCAGATGGCTGTGTAGATATATCCATGTTCATACAGATTGCGGTGAAGATATTTCCATGTTCATACAGATAGCGGTGTAGATGTTTCCATGTTCATTCAGATGGCTGTGTAGATATATCCATGTTCATACAGATGGCGGTGAAGACATTTCCATGTTCATACAGATTGCGGTGTAGATATTTCCATGTTCATACAGATAGCCGTGTAGATATTGCCATGTTCATACCGATAGCGGTGCTGATACTTCCATGTTGATCCAGGTAGCGGTGTAGATATTTCCATGTTTATACACATAGCGGTGTAGATATTTCCATGTTTATACAGATAGCGGTGTAGATATCTCCATCTTAATACAGATGGCTGTGTAGATATCTATATGATCATACAGATGGCGGTGCAGATATTTCCATGTTAATACGGATGGCGGTGAAGATATTTCCATGTTCATACAGATGGCGGTGTAGAAACTTCCATGTTCTTACTGATAGCGGTGCTGATATTTCCACGTTTATACTGGTAGCGGTGTAGATATTTCCATGTTTATACAGATAGCAGTGTAGGTATTTCCATGTTTATACTCATAGCGGTGTAGATATTTCCATGTTTATACAGATAGCGGTGTAGATATTTCCATGTTTATGCAGATAGTGGTGTAGATATCTCCATCTTAATACAGATGGCGGTGTAGATATTTAAATGTTCATACAGATGGCTGTGCAGATATTTCCATGTTCATACAGATGGCGGTGTAGATATTTCCATGTTCATACAGATAGCGGTGTAGTTATTTCCATGTGTAAAGAGATAGCTGTGTAGATATTTCCATGTATAAGCAGATAGCTGTGTGGATATTTCCGTTTTCATGCAGATAGCGGTGTGTGTATTTCCCTGTTCAAACAGTTAGCGGTGTAGATATTTCCATGTACATAAAGAGAGCGGTGTAGATATTTCCATGTTTATTCAGACAGCGGTGAAGATGTATGCATGTTTACACAGATAGCGGTGTAGATATTTCCATGTTCATCCACATGCCTGTGTAGATATATCCATGTTCATACAGATGGCGGTGAAGATATTTCCATGTTCATACAGATAGCGGTGTAGATATTTCCATGTTCATACAGATAGCGGTGTAGATATTTCCGTGTTCATACAGATAGCGGTGTATGTATTTCCATGTTCATATAGATAGCGGTGTAGATATTTCCATGTTCATCCAGACGGCTGTGTAGCTATTTCCAGGTTCATACAGATAGTGGTGTAGATATTTCCATGTTCATACAGATAGCGGTGTAGATATTTCCATGTTCATGCAGATAGCCGTGTAGATATTGCCATGTTCATACCGATAGCGCTGCTGATACTTCCATGTTTATACAGGTAGCGGTGTACATATTTCCGTGTTTATACAGGTAGCGGTGTAGATATTTCCATGTTCATACAGATAGCGGTGTAGATATTTCCATGTTTATACAGATAGCGGTGTAGATATCTCCTTGTTAATACAGATGGCGGTGTAGATATTTATAAGTTCATACAGATGGCAGTGCAGATATTTCCATGTTCATACAGATGGTGGTGTAGATATTTCCATGTTTATAGAGATAGCGGTGTAGTTATTTCCATGTACAAAGAGATAGCTGTGTAAATATTTCCAAGTATATGCAGATAGCTTTGTAGATATTTCCATTTTCATGCAGATAGCGGTGTAGATATTTCCATGTTCAAACAGATAGCGGTGTAGATATTTCCATGTTCATACAGATAGCGGTGTGGATATTTCCATGTTTTTACAGATAGCGGTGAAGATGTATGCATGTTTACACAGATAGCGGTGTAGATATTTTCACGTTCATACAGATAGCGGTGTAGATATTTCCATGTTCATCCAGACGGCTGTGTAGACATATCCATGTTCATACAGATGGCGGTGAAGATATTTCCATGTTCATACAGATGGCTGTGTAGATATATCCATGTTCATACAGATGGCGGTGAAGATATTTCCATGTTCATACAGATAGCGGTGTAGATATTTCCATGTTCATACAGATAGCGGTGTAGATATTTCCGTGTTCATACAGATAGCGGTGTATGTATTTCCATGTTCATATAGATAGCGGTGTAGATATTTCCATGTTCATCCAGATGGCTGTGTAGCTATTTCCAGGTTCATACAGATAGTGGTGTAGATATTTCCATGTTCATACAGATAGCGGTGTAGATATTTCCATGTTCATGCAGATAGCCGTGTAGATATTGCCATGTTCATACCGATAGCGCTGCTGATACTTCCATGTTTATACAGGTAGCGGTGTACATATTTCCGTGTTTATACAGGTAGCGGTGTAGATATTTCCATGTTCATACAGATAGCGGTGTAGATATTTCCATGTTTATACAGATAGCGGTGTAGATATCTCCTTGTTAATACAGATGGCGGTGTAGATATTTATAAGTTCATACAGATGGCAGTGCAGATATTTCCATGTTCATACAGATGGTGGTGTAGATATTTCCATGTTTATAGAGATAGCGGTGTAGTTATTTCCATGTACAAAGAGATAGCTGTGTAAATATTTCCAAGTATATGCAGATAGCTTTGTAGATATTTCCATTTTCATGCAGATAGCGGTGTAGATATTTCCATGTTCAAACAGATAGCGGTGTAGATATTTCCATGTTCATACAGATAGCGGTGTGGATATTTCCATGTTTTTACAGATAGCGGTGAAGATGTATGCATGTTTACACAGATAGCGGTGTAGATATTTCCATGTTCATACAGATAGCATTGTAGATATTTCCATGTTCATCCAGACGGCTGTGTAGACATATCCATGTTCATACAAATGGCGGTGAAGATTTTTCCATGTTCATACAGATGGCGGTGTAGATATTTCCATGTTCATACAGATAGCGGTGCTGATATTTCCATGTTTATACAGGTAGCAGTGTAGATATTTCCATGTTTATACTGATAGCGGTGTAGATATTTCCATGTTTATACACATAGCGGTGTAGATATTTCCAAGTTTATACAGATAGCGGTGTAGATATCTCCATCTTAATACAGATGGCTGTGTAGATATTTATATGTTCATACAGATGGCGGTGCATTTATTTCCATTTTCATACAGATGGCGGTGAAGATATTTCCATGTTCATACAGATGGCGGTGCAGATACTTCCACGTTCATACCGATAGCGGTGCTGATATTTCCATGTTTAAACAGTTAGCGGTGTAGATATTTCCATGTTTATACAGATAGCAGTGTAGATATTTCCAAGTTTATACACATAGCGGTGTAGATATTTCCATGTTTATACAGATAGCGGTGTAGATAACTCCATCTTAATACAGATGGCGGTGTAGATATTCATATGTTCATTCAGATGGCGGTGCAAATATTTCCATGTTCATACAGATGGCGGTGTAGATATTTCCATGTTCATACAGATAGCGGTGAAGTTATTTCCATGTGTAAAGAGATGGCTGTGTAGATATTTCCATGTATATGCAGATAGCTGTGTAGACATTTCCATTTACATGCAGATAGCGGTGTATATATTTCCCTGTTCAAACAGTTAGCGGTGCAGATATTTCCATTTTCAGACAGATAACGGTGTAGATATTTCCATGTTCATACAGATAGCGGTGTATGTATTTCCATGTTCATACAGATAGCGGTGTAGATATTTCCATGTTCATGCAGATGGCTGTGTAGATATATCCATGTTCATACAGATAGCGGTGTAGATATTTCCATGTTCATCCAGATGGCTATGTAGCTATTTCCATGTTCATACAGATAGCCGTGTAGTTATTGCCATGTTCATACCGATAACGGTGCTGATACTTCCATGTTTATACAGGTAGCGGTGTACATATTTCCGTGTTTATACAGGTAGCGGTGTAGATATTTCCTTGTTCATACAGATTGCGGTGTAGATATTTCCATGTTTATACAGATAGCGGTGTAGATATCTCCTTCTTAATACAGATGGCGGTGTAGATATTTATATGTTCATACAGATGGCGGTGCAGATATTTCCATGTTCATACAGATGGTGGTGTAGATATTTCCATGTTCATACAGATAGCGGTGTGGATATTTCCATGTTTATACAGATAGCGGTGAAGATGTATGCATGTTTACACAGATAGTGGTGTAGATATTTCCATGTTCATACAGATAGCGGTGTAGATATTTCCATGTTCCTCCAGAAGGCTGTGTAGTCATATCCATGTTCATACAGATGGCTGTGAAGATATTTCCATGTTCATACAGATTGCTGTGTAGATATATCCATGTTAATACAGATGGCGGTGAAGATTTTTACATGTTCATACAGATGGCGGTGTAGATATTTCCATGTTCATACAGATAGCGGTGCTGATGTTTCCATGTTTATACAGGTATCAGTGTAGTTATTTCCATGCTTATACAGATAGCAGTGTAGATATTTCCATGTTTATACAGATAGCGGTGTAGATATCTCCATCTTAATACAGATGGCGGTGTAGATATTTATATGTTCATACAGATGGCGGTGCAGGTATTTCCATGTTCATACAGATGGCGGTGAAGATATTTCCATGTTCATACAGATGGCGGTGTAGATATTACCATGTTTATAGAGATAGCGGTGTAGTTATTTCCATGTGTAAAGAGATAGCTGTGTAGATATTTCCATGTATATGCAGATAGCTGTGTAGATATTTCCATTTTCATGCAGATAGCGGTGTAGATATTTCCGTGTTTATAAAGATAGCGGTGAAGATGTATGCATGTTTACACAGATAGCGGTGTAGATATTTCCATGTTCATCCAGATGGCTGTGTAGATATATCCATGTTCATCCAGATGGCTGTGTAGATATATCCATGTTCATACAGATGGCCGTGAAGATATATCCATGTTCATACAGATATCGGTGTAGATATTTCCATGTTCATACAGATAGCGGTGTAGATATTTCCAAGTCTATACAGGTAGCGGTGTAGGTATTTCCATGTTTATACAGATAGCGGTGTAGATATTTCCATGTTTATACAGGTAGCGTTGTAGATATTTCCATGTTTATACAGATAGCGGTGTAGATATCTTCATCTTAATACAGATGGCGGTGTAGATATTTATATGTTCATAAAGATGGCGGTGCAGATATTTCCATGTTCATACAGATGGCCGTGTAGATATTTCCATGTTTATAGAGATAGCGGTGTAGTTATTTCCATGTGTAAAGAGATAGCTGTGTAGATATTTCCATGTATGTGCAGATAGCAGTGTAGATATTTCCATTTTCATGCAGATAGCGGTGTAGATATTTCCATTTTCAAACAGATAGCGGTGTAGACATTTCCATGTTCATACAGATAGCGGTGTAGATATTTCCATGTTTATACAGATAGCGGTGAAGATGTATGCATGTTTACACAGATAGCGGTGTAGATATTTCCATGTTCATACAGAAGAAGGTGTAGATATTTCCATGTTTATACAGATAGCGGTGAAGATGTATGCATGTTTACACAGATAGCGGTGTAGATAATTCCATGTTCATCCAGATGGCTGTGTAGATATATCCATGTTCATACAGATAGCGGTGTAGATATTTCCATGTTCATACAGATAGCGGTGCAGATATTTCCATGTTCATCCAGATGGCTGTGTAGATATATCCATGTTCATACAGATGGCGGTGAAGATATATCCATGTTCATACAGATAGCGGTGTAGATATTTCCATGTTCATACAGATAGCGGTGTAGATATTTCCATGTTCATACAGACAGCGGTGTACGTATCTCCATGTTCATACAGATAGCGGTGTAGATATTTCCATGTTCATCCAGATGGCTGTGTAGATATTTCCATGTTCATACAGATAGCGGTGTAGATATTTCCATGTTCATACATATAGCGGTGCAGATATTTCCATGTTCATCCAGATAGCGGTGCAGATATTTCCATGTTCATCCAGATGGCTGTGTAGATATATCCAAGTTCATACAGATGGCGGTGAAGATATTTCCATGTTCATACAGATGGTGGTGTAGATATTTCCATGTTCATACAGATAGCGGTGTAGATATTTCCATGTTCATACAGATAGCGGTGTTTGTATTTCCATGTTCATACAGATAGCGGTGAAGGCATTTCCATGTTCATCCAGATGGCTGTGTAGATATTTCCATGTGCATACCGATAGCGGTGTAGATATTTCCATGTTCATACAGATAGCAGTGTAGATATTTCCATGTTCATCCTGATGGCTGTGTAGATATATCCATGTTCATACTGATGGCGGTGAAGATATTTCCATGTTCATACAGATAGCGGTGTAGATATTTCCATGTTCATACAGATAGCCGTGTAGATATTGCCATGTTCATACCGATAGCGGTGCTGATACTTCCATGTTTATACAGGTAGCGGTGTACATAATTCCGTGTTTATACAGATAGCGGTGTAGATATTTCCATGTTCATACAGATGGCGGTGTAGATATTTCCATGTTTATAGAGATAGCGGTGTAGTAATTTCCATGTGTAAAGAGATAGCTTTGTAGATATTTCCATGTATGTGCAGATAGCTGAGTAGATATTTCCATTTTCATGCAGATAGCGGTGTGGATATTTCCATATTCAAACAGATAGCGGTGTTGATATTTCCATGTTCATACAGATAGCGGTGTAGATATTTCCATGTTTACACAGATAGCGGTGAAGATGTATTCATGTTTACACAGATAGCGGTGTAGATATTTCCATGTTCATACAGATAGCGGTGTAGATATTTCCATGTTTATACTGATAGCGGTGTAGATATCTCCATCTTAATACAGATGGCGGTGTAGATATTTATATGTTCATACAGATGGCTGTGCAGTTATTTCCATGTTCATACAGATGACGGTGTAGATATTACCATGTTTATAGAGATAGCGGTGTAGTTATTTCCATGTGTAAAGAGATAGCTGTATAGATATTTCCATGTATATGCAGATAGCTGTGTAGATATTTCCATTTTCATGCAGATAGCGGTGTAGATATTTCCATGTTCAAACAGATAGCGGTGTAGATATTTCCATGTTCATACAGATAGCGGTGTAGATATTTCCATGTTCATACATATAGCGGTGTAGATATTTCCATATTCATACAGATAGCAGTGTATTTATTTCCATGTTCATACAGATAGCAGTGTAGATATTTCCATTTTCATGCAGATAGCGGTGTAGTTATTTCCCTGTTCAAACAGTTAGCGGTGTAGATATTTCCATGTTCATACAGATAGCGGTGTAGATATTTCCATGTTTATACAGATAGCGGTGAAGATGTATGCATGTTTACACAGATAGCGGTGTAGATAATGCCATTTTTATCCAGATGGCTGTGTAGAGATTTCCATGTTCATACAGATGGCGGTGAAGATATTTCCTTGTTCATACAGATAGCGGTGTAGATATTTGATTTTCATACAGATAGCGGTGTAGATATTTCCATGTTCATACAGACAGCGGTGAATGTATCTCCATGTTCATACAGATAGCGGTGTAGGTATTTCCATGTTCATCCAGATGGCTGTGTAGATATATCCAAGTTCATACAGATGGCGGTGAAGATATTTCCATGTTCATACAGATGGCGGTGTAGATATTTCCATGTTCATACAGATAGCGGTGTATGTATTTCCATGTTCATACAGATAGCAGTGTAGACATTTCCATGTTCATACAGATAGCGGTGTTGATATTTCCATGTTTATACAGATAGCGGTGAAGATGTATGCATGTTTACACAGATAGCGGTGTAGATATTTCCATGTTCATACAGAAAACGGTGTAGATATTTCCATGTTTATACAGATAGCGTTGAAGATGTATGCATGTTTACACAGATAGCGCTGTAGATAATTCCATGTTCATCCAGATGGCTGTGTAGATATTTCCACGTTCATCCAGGTGGCTGTGTAGATATAACCATGTTCATACAGATGGCGGTGAAGATATTTCCATGTTCATCCAAATGGCTGTGTAGATATTTCCATGTTCATACCGATAGCGGTGTAGATATTTCCATGTTCATACAGATAGCGGTGTAGATATTTCCATGTTCATCCTGATGGCTGTGTAGATATATCCATGTTCATACAGATGGCGGTGAAGATATTTCCATGTTCATACAGATAGCGGTGTAGATATTTCCATGTTCATCCAGATGGCTGTGTAGATATATCCATGTTCATACAGATGGCGGTGAAAATATTTCCATGTTCATACAGATAGCGGTGTAGATATTTCCATGTTCATACAGATAGCGGTGCTGATATTTCCTTGTTCATCCATATGGCTGTGTAGATATTTCCATGTTCATAGAGATGGCGGTGAAGATATTTCCATGTTCATACAGATATCGGTGTAGATATTTCCATGTTCATACAGATAGCGGTGTAGATATTTCCATGTTCATACAGAAAGCGGTGCTGATATTTCCATGTTTATACAGGTAGGGGTGTAGGTATTTCCATGTTTATACAGATAGCGGTGTAGATATTTCCATGTTTATACAGGTAGCGGTGTAGATATTTCCATGTTTATAGAGATAGTGGTGTAGATATTTCCATGATTATAGAGATTGTGGTTTAGTTATTTCCATGTTTATAGAGATAGCAGTGTAGAAATTTCCCTGTTTCACAGAAAGCAGTGTGGATATTTCCATGTTATACAGATAGCGGTGTAGATATTTCCATGTTTATACAGATGGCAGTGTAGATATTTCCATGTTTATAGAGATGGCGGTGTAGATATTTCCTTGTTTATACAGATAGCAGTGTAAATATTTCGATGTTTATAGAGATAGGTTTGTAGGTATTTCCATGTTCATACAGATAGCGGTGTAGATATTTCCATGTTTATACAGAAGGCGGTGTAGATATTTCCATCTTCATACAGATGGCGGTGAAGATATTTGCATGTTCATACAGATGGCGGTTTAGATATTTCCATGTTCATACAGATGTCGGTGTAGATATTTCCATGTTCACACAGATGTCTGTGTAGTTATTTCCATGTTCATACAGATGACGTTGTTGATATTTCCATGTTCATACCGAGGGCGGTGTAGATATTTCCATGTTTATAGAGATTGCGGTGTAGATATTTCCAAGTTTATACAGATGGCATTGTAGATATTTCCATGTTTATAGAGATGGCGTTGTAGATATTTCCAAGTTTATACAGATGGCAGTGTAGATATTTCCATGTTCATACAGATAGCAGTGTAGATATTTCCATGTTTATGGAGATATCGGTGTAGATATTTGCATGTTTATACAGATAGCGGTGTAGATATTTCCATGATTACACAGATAGCGGTGTAGATATTTCCATGTTTATATAGATAGCGGTGTAGTTATTTACATGTTTATACAGATAGCAGTGAAGATATTTCCATGTTTATACAGACAGCGGTGTAGATATTTCCATGTTTATACAGAGAGCATTGTAGATATTTCCATGTTTATAGAGTTAGCGGTGTAGATATTTCCCTGTTTTACAGACAGCAGAGTAGACATTTCCATGTTTATACAGATAGCAGTGTTGACATTTCCATGTTTATACCGATAACGGTGTAGATATTTCTGTGTTTATACATATAACGGTGTAGATATTTCCATGATCATACAGATGGCGGTGTGGATATTTCCATTTTGATACAGACTGGGTGTAGATATTTTCATGTTTATACAGATGACGGTGTAGATATTTACATGTTTATAGACATGGCGGTGTAGATATTTCCATGTTTTTACACATAGCAGTGGCGATATTTCCATGTTTATGGAGATATCGGTGTATGTATTTCTATGTTTATAGAGAGAGCGTTGTAGATATTTCCATGTTTATACAGATAGCGGTGTAGATATTTCCCTGTTTTACAGATAGCAGTGTAGATATTTCCATGTTTATACAGATAGCGGTGTAGATATTTCCATGTACATACAGATAGCGGTGTAGATATTCCCATGTTTATTCAGATGGCAATGTAGATATTTACATGTTTATAGGGATGGCGGTGTAGATATTTCCTTGTATTGACAGATAGCTGTGTAGATATTTCCATTTTTATACAGATAGCGCTGAAGATATTTCCATGATTATACAAATAGTGGTGTAGATATTTCCATGTTTATACAGATAGCGGTGTAGATATTTCCATGTTTATACAGATAGCGGTGTAGATATTTCCATGTTTATGGAGATGGCATTATAGTTATTTACTTGTTTATACAGATGGTGGTGTCGATATTTCCATGTTCATACAGATAGCGGTGTAGATATTTCCATATTTATACACATGGCGGTGTAGATATTTCCATGTGCATACAGATGCCGGTTTAGATATTTCAATGTTTATAGAGATGACGATGTAGATATTTCCATGTTTATACAGATGGCGGTGTAGATATTTCCATGTTTATACCCATAGCTGTGTAGATATTTCCATGTTTATACACATAGCGGTATAGATATTTCTATGTTTACAGAGATATTGGTGTAGATATTTCCATGTTTATAGAGATAGTCATGTAGATATTTCCATGTTTATAGAGATAGCGGTGTCGATAATTCCCTGTTTCACAGACAGCAGTGTAGATATTGCCATGTTTATTCAGATAGCGGTGTAGATATATCCATGTTTATAGAGATAGCGGTGTAATTATTTCCATGTTTATAGAGATGGCGGTGGAGATATTTCCATGTTTATAGAGATGGCGGTGTAGATATTTCCATGTTTATACAGATGGCGGTGTAGGTATTTCCATGTTTATACAGATAGCGGTGTAGGTATTTCCATGCTTATACAGATAGCGGTGTAGATATTTCCATGTTCATACAGATAGCATTGTAAATATTTCCATGTTTATACAGATAGCGGTGTAGATATTTCCATGTTTATAGAGATAGCGTTTTAGATATTTCCATGTTTATACATATAGCGGTATAGATATTTCCATGTTTAAACAGATGGCGGTGTAGATATTTCCATGTTTATACAGGTGGCGGTGTAGTTATTTCCATATTCATACAGATGGCGTTGTAGATATTTCAATGCTTATAGAGATGGCGGTGTAGATATTTCCATGTTTATACAGATGGCGGTGTAGTTATTTCCATGTTTATACAGATAGCGGTGTAGGTATTTCCATGCTTATACAGATAGCGGTGTAGATATTTCCATGTTCATACAGATAGCGTTGTAAATATTTCCATGTTTATACAGATAGCGGTGTAGATATTTCCATGTTTATAGAGATAGCGGTATAGATGTTTCCATGTTGATACACATAGCGGTGTAGATATTTCCATGTTTATAGAGATAGCGGTGTAGATATTTCCAAGTTTATAGAGATGGCGGCTTGCATATTTCCATGTTTATATATGTGGCGGTGTATATATTTCCATGTTTATGCAGATGGCGGTGTAGATATTTCCATGTTTATACAGATGGCGGTGTAGATATTTCCATGTTTATACAGATGGCGGTGTAGATACTTCCATATTTATACAGATGGCGCTGTAGATATTTTCATGTTCATACAGATAGCGGTGTAGATATTTCCATGTTTATAGAGATGGCGCTGTAGATATTTCCTTGTTTATACACATAGCAGTGTAGATATTTCCATGTTTAAAGAGATGGCGGTGTAGATATTTCCATGTTTGTACAGGTAGCGGTGAAGATATTTCCATATTTATACAGGTAGCGGTACAGATATGTGAATTCATTAAACCTCTTTTTCTTTATAAATTACCCAGTCTTGGGTATGTCTTTATCAGCAGCATGAAAATTGACTAATACACTCACTGTCCATGAATGATACTCTGTTAGCCCATTTGCATTGTTATAAAGAAATACCTGAGGCTGGGTAATTTATAAAGAAATGCGGTTTATTTGGCTCCTTGTTGTGAAGGCTGTACATGAAGCATAGTACTGGCACCTGCTTCCAGGGAGGGCATCGGGAACCTTCCAATCATGGTGGAAGGTGAAGGGAAACCAGCATATCACATGGTGAGAGCAGAAGCAAGAGAGACAGGGAAGAGGTGTCAGTCTCTTTTAAACAACCAGATATCGCATGAACTCACAGGGTAAGAACTCATTCATTACCAAGAGGACAGCACCAAGCCATTCAGGAGGCATCTATCTCCAACATTGGGGATCACATTTTAACGTGAGATTTGAAGGGGACAAACATCCAAACTATGTCAGATACCAAAGCTGACAATGCTTATTATCTTTAGCTGTTCCAGGTTCTGGGAAAAGGGAGAGAGTTAGCTTCCCTCGTCTATGCTGTGCTACTCCATATTATATTAGTAATTATTGTTCTCTAAAGGTTTTTGAAAGCAAATAAACAAATGCAAGGCAAAATATACGAAATGCAAGGCAAAACATACGAAATGCAAGGCAAATGCATTAAAAACTTTTGAGTGTTAATATATAGATTTTATTTTATCTTTTTAATTTCTTTTGCTTAACCAAATAGATTATGTAGTTTTGATTAACTGGCCATGAAATAGCTCTGCCTACATAGAATTTCCCATGAATAATTGGTTGTGGAGACTTTTATGTGTAACCCAAATCCTCCCTCAAAACTGAAGTTTGCCCAGCTATTGAGAGTGTTGGCAAATCATGCCTCTCAGCTGATTCTCTCTAGAATTTATTCTCAGGAGATCTAATTAATAACTTGTCAAGCTGATGTCCATCCTTGGGGACAACTCGTATCTGAAGAATGGCCAGTGAAAGGTATTAAAACTCCATACTCCTACCTCAATTTAGGGCAACTCTGAAGGGTCACCCCAGCTTCTCAGCTCCCCCTTGAGATTAGCTGAGGTATTTGTTGTGACTGCCTCACATCTCAACTCCCTTTGTCCAATTCAGCTTTTTAGCCACAGTTGTTGGCTCCTAGGATTTTACCCAGTTAAATGTTCTCTACACAAATCTCTATCTCAAATCTGCTTTACAGGGAATGTGGCCTCAGACAGGTTTTCATTAGGTTCTGGACGTAACTCTCATTAGTCATTGATATGATTCGGCTGTGTCTCCATCCGAATCTCACCTTGATTGTAATTATCCCCGCATGTCAAGGATGGAGTCAGGTGGAGATCATTGAATCATAGGGGCGGGTTCCCCCTACTGTTCTCCTGGTAGCGAATAAGTCTCACGAGATCTGATGCTTTTAAAATGGGAGCTTCCCTACACAAGCTTTCTTCTCTGCTACCATTTAAGATGTGCCTTTGCTTCTTTTTTGCCTTCTGCCGTGACTGTGAGGCCTCCCCAGCCATGAGGAATTGTGAGTTCATTAAACCTCTTTCCTTTCTAAATTACCCGGTCTTGGGTATGACTTTATTAGCAGCATGACAACAAACTAGTGCAGTCTGTTCTATAAGCCCAAGTCGGATCACAGAGTCCCGCTTTCTGTTTTTTTTTTCTAGCCCATATTTCTACTAAAACTTGACTCATATAGACTTAAAACAAAATAATTAAGCATGGCTAGTAATTATTTAATATTTTATACGTGTCAGGTACTGTATTTTGTAACTTATCTTTTAATAATCTTTCCAAATCTCTAAAAGGAGAATTCTGCTCTTTTATAGAGAAAACAAGGATGGCTCAATCTTTTGATTTTTATTACAAGCTTTATTTTGTATAACATATAATAAACTAAAAATATTGAAAGTTTAGAAACCATCAGCACACAATCGAGGTGATGGAAATATACTTCACCTCCAGTTTCCTGATGCCTCTTTATAATACATTTCTCTGGCCCCTCATTCCTGGCCCTTAAAAACCACCAAACTGCTTTCTGTCACTGGACAGTAATTTATACAGTCAAAAAATGTATATAAATACAATTTTACACTATGCACTTTTTTGTCTGACATTTTATGTTTTTTTCTCTGCATGTTTTACCTCTAGAGTCTGCCTTGTTTCACTTAGTATAGTTATTTTGAGATTCATTCATGTTATAGTATGTATCCATAATTAATTCGGATAAAGCAAGTTAATTCATTAATGTATTGATTGATATTTAGACTGTTTCTAGTTTGGGCTATTATGAATACATGTGCTATGAACATTTGTGTTGATATCATTATATGAACACCTACTTTTATCTCTCTTGGGTAAATACCCAGGAGTGCAATGGCTGAGTCTTACGGCAGAAGTATGTTTAACTTTTTAAGGGACTCTTAAACTGTTTTTCAAAGGTTACACTTTTTTGTATTCCCATCAGCAGTGTATGAGAGTTTCAGCTTCTCCACATCCAAGCCAGTGCTTGGCTATTATCAGTCATGCTAATCTTAGCTATTTAAAAATAGATAGTGGCGTCTCATTTTGGTTTTAATTTGCATTGCCCTAAGCATTAATTATGTTGAGCATATGTGCTTATTTACCAAACAAATGTCTACTTTGAAATGTCTGTTCCAGTCTTTCACCCAAGTTTTAAATGGGGTTGTTTGTTTTTCATTATTAAATTTTGAGCTTTTAAAATATATTTTTGATGCAAGCCTTTCATCAGATATATGAATTGCAAATATTTTCTCCCAGCCTGCAGCTTGTCTTTTCAGTCTCTTAATAGATTCTTTTGAAGAGCAGATTCTTTTTTTTAAATTTGATGAGTTCTTCTTATCAATATATTATTATATAAATCATGCTGTGGGGTCATATCAAAGAAAGCTTTGCCTGACTCAAAGTCCCAAATGTTTTCACATCTTCCCTCTCCTCTCCTTTGGGAACTGAGATTACACGTAAATTCAGTTACTTGAAATTTACTGTCTACTATTGCTCTGTTCATGTTTTTTAAAAGTTTATTTTCTCTCTATATTTTATTTTGAGAGGTGTCTATCTTTTCTTCTTTAATGACTAACGTGCTATCAGCCTACCATGTAGCTGGGACTACAGCCGCATGCTACTATGCCCCGCTAATTTTTGTATTTTTAGTAGAGATGGGATTTCACCATATTGGTCAGGCTGGTCCTGAACTCCTGACTTCGTGATCCACCTGCCTCGGCCTCACAAAATGCTGAGATTACAGGCGTGAGCCACTGCGCCCAGCCTCCTTTAGTGTATCTTGCATGTCTCTATTTTAGAACATATAGAATACTGTTTCAATAAGCATTTGAATGTTCTTAACTGATAACTCTGGCACCTTGATTTACTCTGGATCAGTTCTGACTCAGTGATTTTTCTCCTTATTATGAGCCACGTTCTTCTGTCTTTTGTTGTTACTGTTGTGTCTCTGCTAAACTGTGTCTGGATGTCAGATATGGTGACTTTTATCTTATTGAGTGCTGGAAGTATATATAAATATTCTTGATCTTTGTATTGGTATGTATTTAAGTTTAGTTGGAAAGAGTTTGACTCTTTTTGGTCTTGCTTTAAAAATTCATTAGGTGGGATCAGACCAGTTCTCATTTTAGAGCTAATCACTCCCAACTAGTGAGGCAAGATCCTTCTGGGTATCCCTGGGAATCTTGAGGTGTTCCTGGTTTGGCTGATAAAATAAGCACTATTACTGGACCTTGGTGAGCATGTGTACTGTTACTTTTCATCTTATCTGGGTGTTGTTTCCCCAACCGTAGGTACTTTTCTCTAGGCCTGTCCTAACAATTACTTAGCTATGTACTTTAGGGGGACCCTTTGCAGAGCTCTGGAGTTCTCTTTCTGTGCAGCCCCTTCTTCTCGGAAACCTTGTCCTGAGAGCTCATGTCAACATGGTTTCTGTGGACTCTCAGCTCTGTCCCCTCAGCTCAGGGAGAACGATGGGCTCCTCTTGGGCTTTTCTCCTGGAGTAGTGGGCTGGAAAACTTTCTCCAGGCATAAATTAGGGCAGTTGATAGGCTCACCTTGTTTGAGACTGACTTTACAGGGTCTTGCAAACTTTTGTGGCATACATTTTGGCCATTTTTTTGGTTGTTTCAGGAGGGAGAGAAAGTCCAGTTCTTGTTACTCCATCATGGTCATTGCAGAAGTCAACCTAACTGATATTTATCAATACAGTCTGTTGCTACACATTGAACTTGCTTAAGATAATTTTTAGATGGCACAGAACTTTCTGTCCATTGAATGAGACTCTCTGCTTATTTTGCAAGTGCTCATTTGTATGGAGACATTTGTATGGAGAAACTTCAAAAAGTTTGTGGAAAAATGAAGTTAAAAGATAAACATTGAAAATGTGATCTTCGGTTTTCATCCCTAAAGAACTGATGGTCCTGGGAACTTAACAATGTCAATGCAGTCTCTTATACATTATTAACTTAAGAAAAATGGGTGCCCTTTCCACATTTGTTGAGATTGGGAAACAAAAAGAAGTCAGAAGGAGCCAAATCAGAGCTGTAAGGTGGATGCCTGACAATTTCCCATTGAGACTCTCACAAAATTGCCTTTGCTTGATGACAGGAATGAGCAGAAACATTGTGGTGTTAGAGGACTGTCTGCTAAAGCTTTCCCAGGTATTTTGCCCTAAAACTTTGGCTAACTTATTCAAAACACTCTCATGATATGCAGATATTATTGTTCTTTGACCTTCCACAAAGTCAACAAGCAAAATGCCTGGAATGTCCCCAAAAAACTGTTGCCGTGACCTTTGCTCTTGAGTGATCCCCTTTAGCTTTGACTGGACCACTTCCACCTTTGGTAGCCATTGCTTTGATTGTGTTTTGCCCTCAGGATCATACTGGGAAAGCCATGTTTTATCTTCTGTTACAATTCTTCAAAGAAATCCTTCAGGATCTTGACCCTAGTTCTTTAAAATGTCCATTGAGAGCTCTCCTCTTGTCTGCAGCTGATCTGAGCACAACACTTTTGGCACCCATGCAGTGGAAAGTTGGTTCAACTTTAATTTTTTAGTCAGAACTGTGTAAGCTGAACCAATTAAGATGTCTACGATGTTGGCTATTGTTTGTGCTGTTGATTATCAGTCCTCTTCAATTAGGGCACAAACAAGATTAATTTTTTTCCTTGCAAATTGATATGGATGATCTGTCCCTGTGGACTTCATCTTCCACATCATCTCGTTTCTTCTTTAAAAAAGCTGTCCGCTTGTGAACTACTGATTTCTTTGGTGCATTGTCCCCTCAAGCTTCTTGTAAAGCATCAGTGATTTCACCATTCTTTCACTCAAGCTTCATCATAATCTAATGTTTGTTCTTGCTTCAATTTTAGCAGAATTTACATTGCTCTGCTAGGGGCTCTTTTCAAACTAATGTCTACTCCTTCTTACTGTCTCAAACTAGATCCTGTTCAAACATGCTATAATAAATTAGTATGAGTTTATTTTGCTGCCAAAATTGAAACCTTTGCATAGTTTTTTTCATAATATACATTTTCCATGAACTTTTTAAGGCCTCTCATGTATCCACAGGTAGAGTGCCTTACCTATTCTGACTTCAGTCAATTATTCAAGACCTTTCCTTGTCAGTGATACATTAGAAAGGTAGAGTATTGAAAAATAAGAGTAGCTTCTGCTGATTAAGAAATACTATATCTTTTTCTACTTCTTTCTTTTTTTTTTTTTTTTTTTTTTTTTGAGACAGCATCTTTCTCTGTCACCCAGGCTGGAGTGCAGTGGTGTGATCTCAGCTCACTGCAACCTCTGCCTCCCAGGGTCAAGTGATTCTCCTGCCTCAGCCTCCCGAGTAGCTGGGACTATAGGTGCCTGCCACCACACCCAGCTAATTTTTGTATTTTTAGTGGAGACAAGGTTTTACCATATTGGCCAGGCTGGTCTTGAACTCCTGACCTTGTGATCTGCCTGATTCGGCCTCCCAAAGCGCTGGGATTACAGTCATGAGCCACCGTACCTAGCTTTCTACTTCTTTCTTATTATTTTCCTCCTCTCTCATTCCTATATTCTCTCCTTTCTCCTACTTTCCTCCCCACTCCCTGTTTCCTTCCTTTCATCTTTCCTATTTTCAAGACTTAATATTTCTTGAACCTCCGATGTTATCATAGTATGTTATTTGTTTAATTTTCACATAACAATAATAGTTTAAATACAAATAATATTTATTTTCATCCCCATGTTATCAGTATAACAGTAAAGATGTGGAGAGGCCAGCTGGGCATGGTGGCTCAAGCCTGTAATCCCAGCACATTGGGAGGCCGAGGTGGGTGGATCACGAGGTCAGGAGATCGAGACCATCCTGGCTAACATGGTGAAACCCCATCTCTACTAAAAAATAGAAAAAATTAGCTGGGCGTGGTGGCACGTGCCTGTAGTCCCAGCTACTCGGGAGGCTGAGGCAGGAGAATAGTGTGAACCCGGGAGGCAGAACTTGCAGTGAGCCAAGATCACGCCACTGCACTCCAGCCTGGGTGACAGAGCGAGACTCTGTCTCAAAAAATAAATAAATAAATAAATGAAAATAAAATTAAAAAAATGATGTGGAGAGGCCAAACCAATGGCTCTTATATCCACGTTCTTTCTTCTAAATGATTTCACCTTAGTTTTGGTCTGCATCTCTAACCATAGCTAGTTGCAGCAGGACTTCTATCTGGCCTTGCTGCTCTCATTTTTGGACCTCCTCACTGAAATCAAATTGATCTTTCTAAAATGCAAACCTGGTCTTAGTATTTTATTACTTAAAACCCATTGGTGGCTTTCCATGATTTATGGAATAAAGTCAAAATTCCTGTTTTTGCCCATGTTTCTGTGTGCCTCTCATCCCTACATTTACTGATTCCTGTGTGCCATAAATTGCCAGTTGTCCAGAGTTCATTCTCTTTTTGTACTTGGGAGGACTTCTGCATCCTGCAACTTTTCCCCTGAAACGTGCTTGGAAAATACCTACTCATTTTTTTCAGATTCAGGTTAGCTTTTTACTTCAGTTTCTTTTCCTGAAGCTTATACTGACTGCTCCATATGGCTTTGGGGATTAGCTACTCATTCCTTTGTGCCCTTTGTAGATACACATTTATCATGGAGTCTTTTTTTTTTTTTTTTTTTTGAGACAGAGTCTCACTCTGTCACCAGGCTGGAGTGCAGTGGTGTGATCTCAGCTCACTGCAACCTTTACCTTCCAGGTTCAACTGATTCTCTTGCCTCAGCCTCCCAAGTAACTACAGGCGTGCACCACCGTGCCCAGCTAATTTTTGTATTTTTAGTAGAGACGGGGTTTCACTATGTTGGCCAGGATGGTCTCGATCTCTTGACCTCGTGATCTGCCCACGTTGGCCTCCCAAAGTGCTGGGATTACAGGCATGAACCACCGCTCCCAATCAGTCATGCAGTCTTTATACTTACTTGTTTACTTGCCTGTGAGCTCACTGAATGCAGGGACTATTTCCTTGTTGCTCTAGCACCTACACCAGTACCTGGTATCCAGAAGCTGTATGCTAAATGTTTGTTGAGTGGCTGTTTGACTGAATGATTGTACTCCTAATTAGTAGATAGAAAGCCATGAACTTCCCAGTTCATCATTCTTTGTGCTCAATTCTGGTTTCTTTATTGTGTTCAAAAGAGTTCCTTAGTGACATAAAACTATGGAGCTAGTATGTCAGCTCATTTAAGCAATGATTGGTTTATGTATATAAGAGACTTCAATAATTATATATTTTTATTTCAGTTTCAATAAATGATCAATTGATTAATTTTCTCTGTTTTGGCTTATTGTTCACATTTCATATCAAATAAAAGTGTTTTACTTAAAATTATTCATGCCAATTATGACAGTTAGGTGAATATTACTTTGATTTACATTCCAGTAGTAGTTTTGGTTGAACCCTGAATATGCTAAGACGTCCCTTTTCTTTTTTCTTATGAACAGGCTACTGTGTTTACATATATTATTAAAATCTTCTTTGAAAATACGAAGAATGTTACATTTCTTATATTTAGTTCTCTGTGCTTCAGAATTCCTGTGATACTTGCACTTAAGTCCTTCTGAGCAGTTGATGTTGATATTTATGTGGTTAATGTCATGAAACGTGGTGGTTTTCATTTCTATCATTAATTTATACAGGAGATAGACTGTTTTCCAGGTGTAAGCTCAGTCATATAATTAGAAAATTTATAAGCAGAAAGGAGTTATTTGGTCTAACCCATTTATTCTACAGATAGAGAAATTAGAGTCCAGAAACTCTGTCTTCTTTAAAGTCTTACAGGTATTTAAGAAAAAAGAATAGACTTGAGGTTTCTGTGCTCTGAACCCAGTGATCTTGACACTGTAACGATCTTCATCCATATTATTCACAGAAGTAAATATAATCACATATTAAATAAGAAACAAAAATACTAAGGAGATATTATACTGAAAAATGAAATAATATTATCTTAATTATTTTGATCAGATACAATCTATAGCAGCTTGAAGGCTAATAATTCCAATGATTCTCTGAATAAACCATTTTTCTAATAAGATTACAGGTTTTAGTAATCTAATTATTTTGACTGATGCAAATGTTACCCCGCCAGTCTGAAAAATGTGTTTATTTATATGTCATAAAGAATAATTTATTCCAAAAGGGCTAATTTTCAAAATATATGTATCTTCTGAAACTGTATCTATTTTTTCCCCACGTTTTCTAAATATATTTTAGAGGGCATTTGTAGATTTTCATGGTGCTGAAAAATTAAGGTATAATGGTCTCATGAAGGAGAATAATGTCATTTAGACATTGTAATTTTGGAGGATCACAATACTTTTTGGAATGTGGTTGTTGCAGCACTGGTCACTTATACTAATTATATAATACCATACTATACTAATGCAATAATATACCATATGAAATTATTCAGTTGTAAATTTGTCTTAAATCCTCTAGAATACTGCAAAGAAATAGTTTATATAAGAAAGAGTACCATAGCAGATGTGAACACAATATTTCCTATTTTTTTCTTCTTTTTTATTTTTTTGAAGACAAGTTCTCACTCTGTTGCCCAGACTGGAGTTCAGTGCCATGTTCATAGTTCACTGCAACCTCAAACTCCCAAGCTCAAGTGATCCTCTTGATTCAGCCTCTGAAGTAGCTGTGCCTATAGGTGTGCACCACCACACCGGCTAAGTTTTAAAATTTTTTATAGATATGTTGCCCAAGCTGGTCTCAAATTCTTGAGCTCAAGAGATCTTCTCACCTTGGCCTCCCAGAGTGTTGGGATTACAGGCATGAGCCACCATACTCAGCCAATATTTCTTTTGTAAAAGACATTTTCTAACATACTTCTCATTTTAACTAACATAATATTCAAAGTGTAGATCTGAGAAAGAGATAGTGCCTGCAGATCTGGGATCCTACATGCTAATATTATGGGATGCATTCAGATTTGATCAGCAGATATTCCATTTATTCTAGAACACCACCAGCAGAAGAATGTAATTACGTCTATCACTAAAACTTTGTGTCAATACAGACTACTGTATTTGTTATCATAGATGGTCCTTGGATGGCAGCCTTAAGCAATTTTAAACCTAGACAGGTGATGTACTTTTTCTTCTTGGATAATTTTCATGGTTTTATCTAATTTGGTTGTAACTAATGTGTTTAATATGGCTTGCTTGTTTTTTAAAAAGTTGTTCAGTATCCTTAGAACTCAGTGCTGATTTCTTTTTCTAGCAGGCCTTTTATATAGGACATCTCACTTTCTCCTGGCTCTCTACTACTAGCATGAGGTCTCTGAAAAATCAAGACAGCAAAATAATTTGTTATAGAACAGCCTATGTAGAGGGACAGGGGAGGAGTCATATTCCAAGAGGGAAAGACCTTTGAGCCAGGCTCAATTTGTAGAGGCTGTTGAATGAAAATGAGAGAGAGAGAATGCACACTTTATTGCACTATTAAAGCAAAATTCTGACAATAACTTCTAAAAATGATTCAACTCTTATACACTGAGAATATGACAGACCTTCCAAAAGTATAATTTCTTATATGAACGTCCAGGTATATAAGGAAAAATAACTATTTCATACCAATATCTCCAGCCGCCTTTATTGTTGGTTCACCACATAGGTTTTTATCAGAATCGCAGAACATTAATTTTTTAAAGTAGCTACCATTACAACTAGCTTGAGAAGAACTTTCTTTTTAATAATTCGACCCAGATGCATTCTAGATACTCCAGTGTTACGAATCGATGGCTTCATGAGGAGCCGCTGTTGACTCATGCTATCTCTGGACACACTGACAGGAAACGTTTTCTTACACCTGTTTTCCTCCTGCTTTTCCTTGGTAGGACTTAGTGCCTTGGCATAGTTCAGTATCAATGGCAGTCATAGAGAAGTGTTACAGAAACCCAGCTTATTCCAACTTGTGAATTATTTGGCACCCAGGAACCAGGTCTTACAATCTTCAACCCACTTTTTCCTAACATGGCCCCTTTTCTGAAATGTTTATTTATATATGATGTAGGCCTGGGGAAAGGACATGGACTTTCAAAGAAAATATTCTCCAATAGATCTCTCAACTCCAGAGAACCTTCTGACTAAATCTGAAAGAATTCCACTGTGCTCTGATAACATCCTTTAATAATGAAGGAAAAGATATTTTTCCCCCAGGAGGATTTTGTAGTGAAAGAGATGGCATAATTTTCTTAAAAAATGTTGTTTATAATCTCATTTGTTTTTTCATTTGTGGGGTGTGTCTTAAATCCTAAATGGTACATCCTTTTTAAAATACTTCTAGTAATAAAATGTTTCTGAAGTTATGTTGTAAGTATCATTGGACTATGTTTAATAATGTTAAGTTGATCCCACTTCCCCTGAAATTATATACATAAATGCTGAAAGTATAAATTTACATATACAACTTCATGGAACATTTTTCTTCCAAGTGTGCATTTGCTAGAATTTGCATTGAAAGGTTTTGGAAGGAGCCTGTTGGTATGAATCCTGTGTGAGCAACACTCAGATTTGTTGCATACTGAACAGCATGCTAAATCTCACTTCACAATCTTAGATTTCTCATCTACCATCTTGAGCTGAATTTAAAATGTAACTGCAGTTTATTATGTCACCTGTTCGTCAAACACTGATGCAAAGCTTAGTTTTCAGTGTGAAGAACCCATGACTAGAGAAGGGAAGAAGAAAGGGTCAAGCAGACCTCATTAAAGAGTGTATGGGCAAGAAAACACATCAGATGTCTTGATAGGTTTTTTAAAGTCCTGTTAGACTTGTCATGATTTCCAAAACACTAAATGCCATCTAGTATTTTGGACCCTCCAAAATTACAGTAGAATATTATTATGGGTCATCTTAATTGGAAATATACAGGGAAATCCTGATGATTAATGTAGACTAGTGATAGCTCTCACACATTTATATAACCTATGTTGAAAAGAAAGAAGAAAGTCAGGAAGGAAAGAAGGAAAAAGAGCGGAGAGAGAGGAACAGGAAAACACGTGGATTTGTGGAAATGAAAATTTTTAAATTACTAATTTGCAAGAATGGGTAAGAAAAATACCGAGTATGAACATAAATGCTTTCAATTCCGTTTGTCTCTTAATCCTTCTCAGTCCGTGGCCAGTTTTGAAACTTGGTGTAACTTCCTTCCTTTATTCCTCCCTCCCTTGCTCCCTCCATCCCTTCTTGCCAGCCTCCTTCCCTTCCTCTCTCCTTGAGTTTCCTTCTTCTTTCTTGTTCCCTCCCTCCCTCCCTCTCTCTTTTTTCCCCTTAGTTTCCCCAGAAGCACATATACCAGCCATTTGAATGCTTTCTGCTCATAGATACTGCCAAGCCCCCTCACCCAGACTGCTGACTAGATTTGGTAGAATGGAGTGAGAAACATAGACTTTGTGTCTGTGGCGGCCACCTCTGATGTTGCAGACTTTTGCCGTGATTATGCACTCCAGCCGAGGGACGCTAGAGAGGTTGAAATTTCAACTGTGGGATTTGCCATTTTGGAATTTGCAGAAATGTACTGGATATGCTAACAGCAGCCTGGCTAGCCTCCACTTCACAAGGAAGTATTTAAATATACACGTGTAATATGAAGAAAATTGCATTAGATCATAAGGGATGAATTATTTTGTAAATGACTATACCATCAAATACCATACCTGATATCAATCATCTTCATCAGACAGTATCTGTGTATGTAAGTAGATAAACAAAAAAGCAGGAGTTTATTTCTCTCTAATGTATCCTCGACTCTCTAGCAGTGACCTCTGAAATGTCTCTTCTGATCCAGACTTGTTTGAATCATGTGCAACATTTTAGATTTGTCTTTTCTCTGCAAGTTTTTTTTCATTAAGTACCATAACATATTGAACCAAATAGTTTTGCTTGCTTTCTATTGATGACACATGATTTTGGCTTTTATCTTCAGTGGAAAATCAATGTGTCACACGGAGTTCACTAAGAAAAAGGTATGGGGCCTCTTTGTAATTCTTTGTCAGATGATTGCTTTATCTTGATTTATGCCTTCAAACTTTTTCCCATTCAGCAGAAAATATTGTGTCGCTATCTGTGAGAGCAAAGCGATCTATACCAATTTATGCTCTAAGTGTAGCCTCCTTCCAGAACTGCTTATGGAACATATCAACTCACTATAGATTAGGGACATAATGGATTCTTCTTTCTTAAAAGTGGCAGATTGACAATTTTAGTTCATATACAAGCTTTTATATTAACATTAAAACAATATTTCTATGTAAAGTAAAATATTGTAGTTGATTATTATTTGAGGGCCTCCCAGAATTTCAAGGTCTGAAAATAAATTCAGTGTTCCTGGTGGTAACAAAATTGCCCCTACTTCCTTGTATCAGGACTGCCATTTGGAAGTGCTGGGGAAGCTCTTTTCAGAAATTATTTTCAAAACAGCATTGTTGCCTTTTGCCAAACTGAAATCTGGTTGTAAACTTTTGAAAACTAGTTCCTTGGAATGGAATTCAAGTTGTCTTCTAAGCAATTTTTTTTAACTCAAACATACATTCTGTCTTGCTTATGTCGCTATTTGTGTAGGAAACATATTTCTATTTTTACCATTTTCAATTTATTTACATTTACATTTACATTTGTGTGTATATATATATACACACATACATACACTTTAAGTTCTGGGATACATTTGCAGAACTTGCAGTTTTGTGAAATAGGTATACATGTGCTGTCGTGGTTTGCTGCACCCATCAACTCGTCATCTACATTAAGTATTTCTCCTAATGCTATCCCTCCTCTTTCCTTCCTACCCACTGACAGGCCCCAGTGTGTGATGTTCCCCTCCTGTGTCTATGTGTTCTCATTGTTCAACTCCCACTTATGAGTGAGAACATGTGGTGTTTGGTTTTCTGTTCTTGTGATAGTTTGCTGAGAATGATGGTTTCCAGCTTCATCCATGTCTCTGCAAAAGACATTAATCCATCCTTTTTTATAGCTGCATGGTATTCCATGGTGTATATGTGCCACATATTCTTTATCCAGTCTATCGTTGATGGGCATTTGGGTTGGTTCCTAGTCTTTGCTCTTGTGAATAGTGCTGCAATAAACATATGTGTGAATGTGTCTTTATAGTAGAATGATTTATAATCCTTTGGATGTGTACCTAGTAATGAGACTGTTAGGTCAAATGATATTTCTAGTTCTGGATCCTTGAGGAATTGCTACACTGTCTTCCACAATGGTTGAACTAATTTACACTCCCACCAACAGTGTAAAAGCATTCCTATTTCTCCACATCCTCTCTAGCACCTGTTGTTTCCTGACTTTTTAATGATTGCCATTCTAACTGGCGCGAGATGGTATCTCATTGGACCAGGGGTGATGAGCTTTTTTTTTTTTTTCTTCGAGACAGCCTCACTCTGTCACCCAGGGTGGAGTGCAGTGGCACAATTTCGGCTCACTGCAACCTCCACCTAATGGGTTCAAGCAATTCTCCTGTCTTAGCCTCTTGAGTAGCTGGGATTACAGATATATACCACCACGCCTGGCTAAAGTTTTTTTGTGTGTTTTTGGTAGAGACAGAGTTTCACCATAGTGGCCAGGCAAGTCTCAAACTCCTGACCTTGTGATCCACTCGCCTTGGCCTCCCAAAGTGATGGGATTACAGGCGTGAGCCACCACGCCCAGCCTATGATGAGCTTTTTCTCATGTGTTTATTGGCCGCATAAATGTCTTCTTTTGAGAAGTGTCTGTTCATATCCTTTTCCCACTTTTTGATGGGGTTGTTTTTTTCTTGTAAATTTGTTTAAGTTCCTTGTAGATTCTGGATATTAGCCCTTTGTTAGATGGATAGATTGCAAAAATTTTCTCCCACTCTGTAGGTTGTGTGTTCACTCCGATGATAGTGTCTTTTGCTGTGCAGAAGCTATCTTTAGTTTAATTAGATCCCATTTCTCAATTTTGGCTTTTGTTGCCACTGCTTTTGGTGTTTTGGTCGTGAAGTCTTTGCCTATGCCTATGTTCTGAATGGTATTGGCTAGGTTGTCTTCTAGAGTTTTTATGGTTTTAGATCTTATGTTTAAGTCTTTAATCCATCTTGAGTTAATTATTTTATAAGGTGTAAGGAAGGGGTCCACTTTCAGCTTTCTTCATTTGGCTAGCCAGTTTTCCCATCACCATTTATTAAATAGTCAATCTTTCCCCATTGTTTGTTTTCGTCAGGTGTGTCAGAGATATGTTGTATATTTCATGGTACAATGCCTTCTGTCAATGGGGAAAAATAACAAGCATATATGGGATGAATGAAGTCTGCTATGGTTAAGGTTGAGAATATTTACTGATCCTTGAGTTCAGTCTCCAGGAATGTTGGAAATAGAGAATGGAGATAATGGAGATAAAGAAAAGTTCTGAAAATGACACTTCCCATAGTGTCAAAATTGTGATCTATTGCAGAATTCTGTGATACATCAAAATCTCTGTTTATACTGAGGTTTGTTATTGTGTATGAGCATATCTTTATCAGGTGTAGGCTATTTCTATACTTTCATGTCTTTAAATCAATGTTTCTATTCACATATGTATATGTGCAAATAGAAGCATGTTAATATTATATATATATTTTCTGTCATTACCATGATTGCTATGATTATCATTAGCATGTATTATTAGTGTGACCGAAGTATCATCAGTATCAGTTTCTTTCTAACTGCAGTGCTCCTGTAATGCTTCATTTCTACAGAGCCAACCTACACCCACCGTTTCCCTGACTATAACTTTACCTAAAGTATAAGCCCTTATAAAGCCATGAAAGCCTACCAAGAATTGTCAAAGAAGCTAGGCAGCAGCCAGGCTCTGCCTTAGGAAAAGATTTTACTTTTTATTATCATGTGCAGTACTTAACTACTTGTTTTGACCTCTAAGATTTTGTTCTCCTATATTTCTATCCCCTGGCTTTCTGATATTTCATGTGATTATATTTGAAATTTTAACCTTGCTTTTCTTTTTGGAATCTCTGATATCTCTGCTGCCACAGGTAATGACAGGTTCCTCTCTAACTGTTGGTGTTATCCCTGGTCAGATTATTACTGATGACAGAAGTAGATGTTTTACGTGGATTCTCTCGATATCAGAAACAAATACAGATATCACAACTCAAAAATGACAGACTGATAACCATTATGAACTTAGATGCAACATTCTTAATACAATATTAGCAAATTGAGTCTAGGAATATTTAAAAATGATAATGTGTTTTAACCAAGTGGGGTTTATCTCAAGTTGGTTTCAACAACTGAAAATCTACCATGCTGACAGAAAAAAGAAAAATCACGTGACACTCTCAATAGATGCAAAAAAGGAATTTACAAAATGTAACACATTTTTTAAATTAAAAACTCCCAGCAAACTGAGGATAGAAAAGTACATTTTCAAACTGATTATGTGTTTACAAAAAATCTATAGCAAACATCTTACTTAAAATGGTGAAAGCCTTAATACTTTCTACATAAGATTATGAAAAATGCAATGATGTCCTCTCTCCCTAGTTCTTTAAAGTATTGCATTCAATATTAAATAAGTGGAAATATATACCAAGTTCATTGATAAATATTTAATACTTATGAGATGATAATTCTCCTGAAATTGATCTCTAGATTCAGTGGAATTCCCATGAAACCTTATAGGTCCTTTTGGATAAATTACAAAACTGATTCTAAAACAGGGAGAAAGAAAGAAGGGAAGGAAGGAGGAATGGACAGAAAGAAGAAAGAAATAAAGAGAAAAGAAAAGAAAATAAGAAATAAGTGACACCCAAGTTGGGAAGAAAGAAAAATACTATTCTCACGTGATGTAAACATATACATAGAAAATCCTTAGGCATCTGCAGAAGTGTGCTAGAGGTATGAAGTGAATTTAACAAAGTTGTAGGATGAAAGATCAATAAATAAAATCAATTGTGTTTCTATACACAATCAACACCAATTAGAAAATAAAATTATGTAAGCAATTTAACTTATAATAGCCTCAAAAATAATAAAATAATTCAGAATAAATTTAATAAAAGGTATGCTGATCCAAAATTTCTAAATCACTAATACGAGAGATTGAATAGGTAGAAATATGTATCAAGTTCATTGGTAAATATACATGTCATACTTATTAGATGATAATTCTTCTGAAACTGATCTCCAGATTTGGCACAATCCCAGTCAAACCTATAGGCCTTTTTGGAGAAATTACAAAGCTGATTCTAATTTTTTTTTTTAAATGCAGAAGTCCTAGAATAGCCAGAGCATGTTTTAGAAAGAAGAATAAAGTTGGAAAACTTTCCAAATTTCAAGACATATTGTAAAGCTACACTAAACAGTACAGTAAACTTACTGGCATGAAGAAGACATATATATCAGTGAAACAGAATAAATAATTTAGAAATATATCCTGCCTTACATGGCCAAAGTTGCCAAAATATTTCAATAAGGAAATCAATGTCTTTATAAAGATGGTACTATTAAAATTGGATATTAAATGGAGAATATGAACTTCAGAATTACCTCACACCATATCCTCAAATTAACTCAACATGTATTTTATACATAATGTAAATATAAAAAGTGTAAAGCTTACTGAATAGGAAAAATTTTTAATAATCTTACTATAGCTAAAAATTTTTTAGATAAGAAAAGGATGGATGAAAATGGAAAAAAATAGTAAGTTGGACTTCATGAAATTAAGACTTTTGCAACTTAAAACATAGCATCAAAAAATGAAAAGGCAAACCACAGATTGGGACAGAATAATTTTAAATATGTCTGATAAAGAACTTTCATCTAGAATGTACACATAACTAAAAAACTAAATAACAAAACACAAATAACTCATTTAACGTAATATTTTGACCTAAATGGGCCAAATATTTGTACAGATATTTTAATTTAAAAAGAGATGGTGTCCAATACACAAATGAAAAGATACTTAACATTACCCGTCATCAGGGAAATTCAAGTTAAAACCACATTGAGGTACCACTGTACACCCACTGGAGTGGCTGACACGAGCAGAACTGACCATACCACATGATGTGAAGAATTGCTATTCACACCTGGCTAGTGGGACTTCAAAATGGTACAGACATTTTGGAAAGCAGTTTGGCAGTTTCTTTTAATGTTAAACTTAGTACTGATCATATAGCCAAATAATTCCACTGCGACTCAAAATAAATAAAAACATATCCGTACCAAGCCTCATCCTTGAAGTTCATAGCAGATGTGTCCATCAACTTGTAAATGGATAAACCAGTTGTAGATGGAGTACCACTCAACAATAAAAAGGAGCAAACTGGTACAACAGCAATATAAATGAATATCAAAAGCATTATGCTCAGTGAAAGAAGCTAGACATGAAAGACACCAATGTATCATTCCACTAATAGGATACTCTAGAAAATGCAAACTGTAGAAACAGAAGCAGATTAGTGGTTGCCTGTGTTCAGGAATGGAGAAAAGATCAAATGCAAAACAGCAAAAGAAAACGTTTTGTGATGATGCAGATTTTCTGTATCTTGATCATGATTGTGGTCAAATGATGATATTCATCTGCCATAACCCATTAAATTGCACATTGAAAAGGGTGAATTTTACTGTGTGTACATTATACTTAAATGGAGCTGTAAATATGTTTGGAGCTTATCTGTGAACATTAGTTGCAGAGCAGGAGTTACTTTTATAGAGTGGAAATCTGCTGAGTGCCAACTTGAGAGGGGTTGAAAAAAATTAGAACCTTCTTCCAACACATTTCAGTTAGAACACTCTTAGGATGTCGTTACAGCTGCGCTCTATATTGGTGTCTCTGATGAAATCACATGTCTGACGATCTCAGCATGCCTTTAATCAACAGAATATACACGTGTTTTCTTTTATTACTATAAAGGATATACCAAACAACTTTTTCAAGACTTTACTTCAAAAAGGCACGTAGTTTTGCAACATTTTTGGTAAGTCTTTAATTATTTCAAAATGAAAAATTGAAAATAAAATGCAATTATTTACTCAGGCCCCCCAAAAAAAGGTCTGTACGGGGAATGCATGTGGTGTGTGTGTGTGTGTGTGTGTGTAAGTGTGTGATTTGAAGAATTGAAAAAATTTTAGTGGGGTTTTGTAGCATCACTTTGATAGCATCCTGTAATTTTGTATTGTGTTTGAAATAAAAATAAAGTGAATACACTGATAAAAGAATTTGAAAAGAATTTGCATTATTGCCTAAATTATGTGTGGTTTCCACAGTGGCATGAATCGAGCATCTTTAACCTACATAACAATATATCAGAAGTATTAGGTAAAAAATAAGTAAACTAGTATAACAAAGTTAAATATTTCTAAAGTAAAATTATAGCTTTATTTTTTTTCCTGAAATGTTTTGAGGAGATATTTACACCAAAAGATATTATCACTGATCAATGAAACTTTTTAAGAATTTGCTTGTGTCCCACCAATATTTGATTACATAGTGCTTCTGTGAGTTCCATTTCATTAATTTAGCTTTGACAGGAGAGAAGGCAATGGCTCTGCAGCCTCTCTCGGTGTGGCATGATCCTGGTTCCGCTGGCTGATCTCTATTAGAACCATGGCCTTAATCATGCCTTTCATGCTTCTAACTTGATTTGCATTTGTTGTGTGATCCAAATTTATTCTCTCGTTTAGTCGCTTCCACCCATAGAAAAGCAGGTCTTTTTCATTTCTCCTTCACCATTGCCCCCATTTTTTCTTTTTGTCCTCCCATGATGAAAAACAAGACAGAAAACAAACTATAACAACAACAGACACCTTTTGTCTGTGGTCACCAATGCATTGTAGCACTAAACTTTGTTAAAAATCTCTAGATCTGACCTCTATATCTGCTGTTCCCAGAGTTTTTCAATGTGTTCTCTAGACTGCTGTGACCCACTGACAGAAAGTCTAGCTATATTTAATTGAAAGTTATTACTGTCTGATATGGTTTGGCTGTGTCCCCACTGAAATCTCATCTTGCACTGTAGCTCCCATAATTCACATGTTGTGGGAGGGACCCAGTGAGAGGTAAGTGGATCATGGGGGCAGTTTTCCCCACACTGTTCTAGTGGTAGTGAATAAGTCTCATGAGATCTGATGGTTTTATAAGGGGAAACCCCTTTCGCCTTTCACTTGGTTCTCATTTGCTGTTTGCCTGCTGCCATGTAAGATGCGCCTTTCGCCTTCTGCCATAACTGTGAGGCCTCCTCAGCCATGTGGAACTGTGAATTCATTAAACCTCTTTTTCTTTATAAATGACCCAGTCTTGGGTATGTCTTTATCAGCAGCATGAAAATTGACTAATACACTCACTGTCCATGAATGATACTCTGTTAGCCCATTTGCATTGTTATAAAGAAATACCTGAGGCTGGGTAATTTATAAAGAAATGCGGTTTATTTGGCTCCTTGTTGTGAAGGCTGTACATGAAGCATAGTACTGGCACCTGCTTCCAGGGAGGGCCTCAGGAACCTTCCAATCATGGTGGAAGGTGAAGGGAAACCAGCATATCACATGGTGAGAGCGGAAGCAAGAGAGACAGGGAGGAGGTGTCAGTCTCTTTTAAACAACCAGATATCGCATGAACTCACAGGGTAAGAACTCATTCATTACCAAGAGGACAGCACCAAGCCATTCAGGAGGCATCTATCTCCAACATTGGGGATCACATTTTAACGTGAGATTTGAAGGGGACAAACATCCAAACTATGTCAGATACCAAAGCTGACAATGCTTAGGATCTTTAGCTGTTCCAGGTTCTGGGAAAAGGGAGAGAGTTAGCTTCCCTCGTCTATGCTGTGCTACTCCATATTATATTAGTAATTATTGTTCTCTAAAGGTTCTTAAAAGCAAATAAACAAATGCAAGGCAAAACATATAAAAGGCAAGGCAAAACATACGAAATGCAAGGCAAATGCATTAAAAAACTTTTGAGTGTTAATACATAGATTTTATTTTATCTTTTTAATTTCTTTTGCTTAACCAAATAGATTATGTAGTTTTGATTAACTGGCCATGAAATAGCTCTGCCTACATAGAATTTCCCATGAATAATTGGTTGTGGAGACTTTTGTGTGTGACCCAAATCCTCCCTCAAAACTGAAGTTTGCCCAGCTATTGGGAGTGTTGGCAAATCATGCCTCTCAGCTGATTCTCTCTAGAATTTATTCTCAGGAGATCTAATTAATAACTTGTCAAGCTGATGTCCATCCTTGGGGACAACTCTTATCTGAAGAATGGCCAGTGAAAGGTATTAAAACTCCATACTCCTGCCTCAATTTAGGGCAACTCTGAAGGGTCGCCCCAGCTTCTCAGCTCCCCCTTGAGATTAGCTGAGGTATTTGTTGTGACTGCCTCACATCTCAACTCCCTTTATCCAATTCTGCTTTTTCGCCACAGTTGTTGGTTCCTAGGATTTTACCCAGTTAAATGTTCTCTACACAAATCTCTATCTCAAATCTGCTTTACAGGGAATGTGGCCCCAGACAGGTTTTCATTAGGTTCTGGACGTAACTCTCATTAGTCATTGATATGATTCGGCTGTGTCTCCATCCGAATCTCACCTTGATTGTAATTATCCCCGCATGTCAAGGATGGAGTCAGGTGGAGATCATTGAATCATAGGGGCGGGTTCCCCCTACTGTTCTCCTGGTAGCGAATAAGTCTCACGAGATCTGATGCTTTTAAAATGGGAGCTTCCCTACACAAGCTTTCTTCTCTGCTACCATTTAAGATGTGCCTTTGCTTCTTTTTTGCCTTCTGCCGTGACTGTGAGGCCTCCCCAGCCATGTGGAATTGTGAGTTCCTTAAACCTCTTTCCTTTCTAAATTACCCGGTCTTGGGTATGACTTTATTAGCAGCATGAGAACAAACTAGTGCAGTCTGTTCTATAAGCCCAAGTCGGATCACAGAGTCCCGCTTTCTGTTTTTTTTTTTCTAGCCCATATTTCTACTAAAACTTGACTCATATAGACTTAAAACAAAATAATTAAGCATGGCTAGTATTTATTTATTATTTTATACGTGTCAGGTACTGTATTTTGTAACTTATCTTTTAATAATCTTTCCAAATCTCTAAAAGGAGAACTCTGCTCTTTTATAGAGAAAATAAGGATGGCTCTGAAAATGTTAGCATTAGGGGAAGTAGGGTGAGGGACATAGGGGGCACTTTGTGTTATTTGTGCATTTTGCTATCAATCTAAAATCAGGTCAAAATAAAAATTAAAAAAATGGGTAGTAGAAGCAGGTTGTTAAGATTTTCAGTGTGACTCTAGAATTTTTTTGTTTGTTGTTTGTTTTGGAGTGTAGTGGTAAGATCTCTGCTCACTGCAACCTCCACTTCCCAGGCTCAAGCAATTCTCCTGCCTCAGTCTCCCAAGTAGCTGGGATTATAGGTGCCCGCCACCACACCCAGCTAAGTTTTCTATTTTTTTTTTTTTAGTAGAGATGGGGTTTCAGCATGTTGGCCAGTCCAGTCTCCTACTCCTGACTTCAAGTCATCCACCCGCCTCAGCCTCCCGAAGTGCTGGGATTATAGGCATGAGCTCCCACTCCTGGCCCAAAGTTCATATTTTAACTACTAACCTAAATTATTTTAAAAACAAAAGCCTCCTTGGACTCAAACCAGGTCAGAGTGACATGATCATGTGCCTGTTTTGTGCAGGGTGAAGTGAGATTATTATCTAGGAAATAGCTGAAATGTCTTGTTGTGGGCATACATATTTCATATAAATTCTAAGCTTCATATTAGCACTTAGATTATAATTATCTAAAGAATAGAGAACAATTTCATATAATTTTCAGTGTATCAGGCGAATCAAAAGTGTACATACAAGCATGCAGATGAATTTCAGTGAATATAGTGGTGACAATGCTCAACAGAATATATGTCCCCCACCCAACCCTGCTTCTTGCTCTTTCACTGTCCTAAAGATAGAACAAAATGGTTCAGGCATCCAGCTTGTCCCCTCCACACTTCACACTTTTACTTAATAGCAGCTTATCTTTAACACTTTGTCATCTTTAAGATGTTGCTAATTCTTTCTGGTAGATCCCAGGACTGAGGATGAGGAAGAATGATTTTATTTAAATAAAGTTGCTTAATAAAAAACAATTTTTTTAGTTTTAAAATATTTTCATTATTTTATAAAATTTTTGTGGGTACATAGGAGGTTTATATATTTGTGGGGTACATGAGATGTTTTGATACAGGCATGCAGTGTGAAATAATCACGTCATGAGGAATGGGCTTTCCATCCCCTCAAGCATTCATCCTCTGAGTTAAAAACTATTCAATTGGCTGGGCACGGTGGCTCACGCCTGTAGTCCCAGCTCTTTGGGAGGCCGAGGTTGGCGGATCGCCTGAGGTCAGGAGTTTGAGACCAGCCTGGCCAACATGATGAAACCCCATCTCTACTAAAAATACAAAAATTAGCCGGGTGTGGTGGCGAGTGCCTGTCATCCCAGCTACTCGGGAGGCTGAGACAGGAGAATCATTTGAACCTGGGAGGTGGAGGTTACAGTGAGCCGAGATCATGCCATTGTACTCCAGCCTGAGTGACAAGAGTGAAACTCCATGTCAAAAACAAACAAAAATCAATTACATTCTTTAAGTTATTAAAATTAAACATTGTAAATGATTTTTTTCCCAAAGCTTTTTCAAAGAAAAAAAAGTAGAAACAAAGACACTTTCTACTGATTTCCAATATGGTGACTCTGTATTTCTAGCATGTGTTAAGGTGAAAAATTGATTTTATGTTTAATACAAAACATAGCATAATGTAATGAAAAGCAAGATTGTAATGATAAAGGAAAATAACACTAGTGCTAATTTTTTTCAATTTGAAGCATTGGATTAAAATGAATTAGGTTATATTCCAACATGTTTATATTGAATTTCTTTTTTCTCCAATTGGTTTCTTTTTATTAATGGGTGAGTGTTGCATTTGTATAAGGTTTCCCTATTATATTCAATTGTTTTGAGATGCTTTTAATTTGAAGTTTTTATGTTTTCTTTTTGATGTATACATGTTATGCTTTTATGCTGAATTTGATAATTGGTGCTGTATATGCAAAGCAAATGTAATTTCCCAGCTTTTATTTTTTAAAGCCCTGGGAAGCAACATAATAAAGTAGAAATAGTATCAAGACAGGAGTTAGAATACCTGGATTCTAAAATTTAAATTAAATTAGGATCTAGTGACATTATAGGTGTTCCTTGATCTTCTGATGACCTGATTCCTCAAAAGAAAAATAAAATAATCTATAAATTGTTTCTAATTCTAAAACTCTATAAATCCTATTTTTAAAATTATAATTAGTTGAACTCTATAAGGTCACAAAAATCCCTATTAAGAAACTAAAATAAAATTTTATCATATCTTAAAAATACTCTGATCTTTTTTTATATGCTGACATGAATTCTAATTATTTTTGAGCCCCTAAAAAACATTTAAGATCACAGTTTATGTTTTATTATTGACTTTCAGATAATTAACATTTTACTGATAGATATGAACAAATCTACTCTAACAGAGATAGTCATTAGTTTATTTCTCTCTTTTCAGTATCAATAAAAAGTATCGATTTACCAATAACAATGAATTAATTGCCTGAAATAAATGAAACGTAAGCAGCAAAAGTGAACTTTTTAGTATAACTCTTCTTGTAAACATTGACTTAGTTCAAAGGGAGCTTATCTTTAAAAAAACAAGCGCTAATTCATGTCTATTGGTATAGATATAATCTTTTTTTCCTTGAAAATAGATCCTACTATACTCCAGACACTATGCCACTAGGTGCAGATATTAACACAAATAGCAGGTGATCATTGTCCTCATGGAGTTTATTTTAAAGAGAACAAAGTGAGACAAAGGCACACAAGCAAAGAACTACAATACAAAGGGGATGGCATCTGACTCAGCATGGAGGTGTCACGGAAGGTGTTGTTTTGCTTAGGTTTTGAAGTGTGGGTAGGAGATGGCCCATGTTGAGAGTGGGAACTGGGAATTAAAAAGATGAGGAGGTCTCTGCAAATCTACATGGATGGGAAGTAGCATGCTGATGTGGGAAACAACTAAAAAGTTCCAGAATGCATGGTTTATAAAGCGTGAGTCAGAGAGGGCTAGACCAGTAGCCAGATCAAGGATATCTCAGATGTTATAGTCATGAATTAGTGCATTGACCTGCAGGCCATGGGAGTCACTGAAGGTTTCAGTCAGGTAAGTGAGCTGATCAGAACAGTCCTTTAGATAGGCCGCTCTTTTGGCTGTAATGGGGACACGTTTGAAGTAGGGCTATAGCTAAAAATATACAGACACTTCCTCTTGTCTACAGCCCTGCTGGCATCTGTTGTATTTTGACTTTTTAATAATAGCCATTCCAACCGGTATGAAATGGTATCTCATTGTGTTTTGATTTGCATTTTTCTGATGATTAGTGATTCTAAGCATTTTTTTTTTCGTGTATTTGTTGGCCATTTGTATGTGTTCTTTTGAGAAGTGTTTGTTCATGTCCTTTGCCCATTTTTTAATTGGGTTATTTTTTTTTCTAATTGATTTAAGTTCCCTGTAGATTCTGGATACTAAAAAACAAACAAAAACCAGAAGTAAATAAATTCTCAGGACACACACACCCACACCCACACCCACAGAGAGAGAGAGAGAGAGAGAGAGAGCGCCTAGGTAAGAGGCCACCAACCACCAGGGTCTAAACTGGGAACACTTTCTAGTACAGAATGAATGGAAAGGATTCATGAAATATCTAGAAAGTAACGTTAATGAGATTTACATGTATGGAGTGAATGAGGAGAAACAGGGATCATTCAGGATTCTGGTGGGAATAACAGGGGGAGCCATTAGTTGAAATTTTGAAGTGGGAGAAGGAGAGGGAGTTTTAGGGAGAAAGATGAGTTGTTTTTTTAGGTATTTCAAACCCTTGAAGCTTCTATGGGACATCGAAGTGGAAATAACAGTCTGTGGGTTGGGACAATAAAGAAAGAAATTGGTTGAAGACTAGGGGAAGAGTATAGAGCAAAGAAATATTTAAGATAATAAACATATAGAGATAGCTGAAAATGTGGGACTGGATTACAAAGGAAGAATGATTTAGTTATGAAGCCCAAGGGCTGACAGGAATGGGTGACTAGTCGAGGAGTTCATATGCATCTGTTATTGTATGAATAAAAAAAATTATCTGTTCCTTCCTAAAGATATCTTCAACCTGTTTTTGGATACATATGGGCACTGCTTTTCACTCTCTTAGCCCCATTTCTTATTTTAGCCTCTGCTGTAGCGATCAGTTCTGCACAGGCTTTGACCCAGGCTTTGACTAGTTGGTGCAGGTGTGATATGACACTTACCTGGAATGGCCCACAGTTTGTGGCTGCTCTTACTTAAGCAGGTGGGATGCTCATGTAGGTGTAACCTAGCAGCTTGGTAGAGTTTATGCCCATGGGGCAACCTGTGACCACTCAAAAATAAAGCCCTTTCCTCCTCCCAGATTGAGGAGTCTTGCATTATGTAATAAAACTCCTTAGAAGGCCTATTAGGTTCCAATACAGCATTAGGCAACTTGATAAGGTATCCCATCATCAGCCTTCCTTTCTTCCCTCATTCCTCTGCCTCTCACTCTTTCTTCCTAAGTTAACTTCTTAGATAAAATGCCAACTTTCTATATTTTGTCTCACATCAGGGAAAATAATTGTATACCCCATTTCAAAAGCACATAAAAAGGTTACTGTATAGAAAATTTGTCTTTAAGAGATTAAGCTGTAATTTTCCAAATACTTTAAAATTTTATTTCAGATACGTTTTTCATTTTTATAAGCTTCATCTAAAAGCAGAGTTCACCTAAGAATATACCTAAGAGCATATTACATAGAATATATTTTATATTTCAGTAGTTTAGCTAGGATTCTTTCAAAATTGAGAGGATCTACAAATATTTCTAACACATTAGTTTTCAGTCTTAAGGCTGAGTCAAGAACAAAGCTCCTAAACTTTGCATTGGTGATTGAGAACATTTTAAAATTGTTATTTAATTCATTAATTTATTTTTAAAAAAATTTCACATTGTAATTATATAGATTTATAGGATACAATTTGATGTTTCAATGAATATGTATGTTGTCTAATGATCCAATAAGGATAGTTAGTGTATTAATTACCTCATGCATTCATCATTTCTTTTTAATAAGAAATTTCAAAATCCTTTCTTCTAGATACTTTGTAATATACAATACTTTACTTTTAACTATAGTCACCCTGCTTTGCAAAGAACACTACAACTTATTCTTCCTATATAATTGTGATTTCATAACTGTTAACCAATCTATCTCCATTTTGCCCTCCCCACTTCTTCCTCACTGTTTGGTAACCACTATTCTACTCTACTTCTCTATTAACATTTTTTTTTTTAAGATTCCACATATGAGCGAGATCATGCGGTATTTGCTTTCTGTGTCTGGCTTATTTCACTTAACATTGTATCCTACAGGGTCATCCATGTTGTTGCAACTGGCAGAATTTCATTCTTTTTTTATGGCTGAATAGTATTTCATTGTGTGTGTGTCCATATATATATATATATATATATATAATTTTATATATAATTATAATTACACATAAAATTATATATAATTATAATTAATTTTATGCATAATTCTAATTACACATAAAATTATATATAATTATAATTATAATTATATATAATTATATATAATAATAATATATATTATATGTAATATATAATATACATAACATACATAATGTATATTATATATAATATACATAATGTATATTATATATAATATACATAACGTATATTATATACATTATACATTATATATATTATAATATACATAATATATATTATGTATATAATATACATAATATGTATTATATATAAAATATACATAATATATAATGTATATTATACATATAATATATATTATATATTAATAATATATTAATATCAATATTAATTATTATTAATTATTATTAATTAATAATTATTATTTATTATTAATATTAATATATAATATATTAATATTAATAATATATTAATATATAATATATTATACATAATATATTATATATAATATACATAATATGTATTATATATAATATACATAATATATATTATATATATATAATTCACTTGTTTGTTTTTATACACATAGGTTGATTCCATATCTGATTATTAGAAATAGTGCTACAGTAAACATAAGAGTGCAGATATTTTTCAAACACAATGATTTCATTTCCTATGGATATATACCCAGTAGTGGGATTGCTGGGTTATGTGATCGAATGATTGTTTTTTTTTTTTATTTTTTATTTTTTAGCGAACTTCCATAAAGTTTTGCTTAATGGTTGTACTAGTTTACAACCCCATCAACAGTGCGTAAGTGTTCCGTTTTCTCCACTTCCTTGCCAACTCTTGTTATCTTTTACCTTTTTGCTAATAGCCATTCTAATGGGTGAACTGGTATCTCATTGCGGTTTTGATTTGCATTTCCCTGATGGTTAGTGATGTTGAACATGATTTTATTATATATTCGTCTTGACCCTTTCTATATTTTCTCTTGTGGCATTTCTTTTAGTTTATTTTGTCCTTTTTTTTTTTTTTTTTTGCGAAGGAGTCTTGCTCTGTTGCCCAAGCTGGAGTGCAGTGGTGCAATCGGGGCTCACGGCAACCTCCATCTCCCTGGTTCAAGCAATTCCCCTGCCTCAGCCTGCTGAGTAGCTGGGGTTACAGGCACACGCCATCATGTTTGGCTAAATTTTTGTATTTTTAGTAGAGAAATGATTTCACCATATTGGTCAGGCTGGTCTCAAACTCCTGACCTCAGGCAATCCGCCTGCCTCAGCCTCCCAGTTTTGCCCATTTTTAAATAAGTTATTTATGTTTTTGCTGTTGAGTTGTTTAAGTTTGTTATATAATCTGGGCATTAACTCCTTAGCAGATGTATAGTTTGCAAATATTGTATCCCATTCTGTAAGTTGTTTTTTCACTCTGTTAAGTTTCCTTTGCTGTGCAAAAGCATTTTAGTTTGATGAAACCCCATTTATCTCTTTTTGCTTTTGTTGCCTGTGCTTTTGACGTCTCATTTAAAAAATCCTTGTAGAACCCAAAGTTATAGAGAATTTCCCACATGTTATCTTCTAGTAGTTTTTCATAGTTTTCAATCTTACCTTTAGGTCTTTAATCGCATTTGAGTTGATTTTTGTATAAGGTAAAAGATAGGGGTCTAATTTCATTATCCCACATGTAGATATCCAATCTTCTCAGTACCATTTAATGAAGAGACTGTCTTTACCCCTGTGTGTGCTCTTGACTCCTTTTTTGAAAATCAGTTGACTTTAGGTATGAGAATTTATTTCTGAGCTGTATATTCTCTTCCATTGGTCTATGTGTTTGCTTTATGGCAGTGCCATGCTGTTTTGCTTACTATGGCTTTGTAGTATATTTTGAAGTCAGGTAGTGTGGTGCCTCCAGCTTTGTTATTTTTGCACAGGATTGCTTTGGTTATTTGGGGTCTTTTCTGGTTTCATACAAATTTTAGGGTATTTTTTTCTATTTCTGTGAAGAATTTCATTGGTATTTTGATAGGGATTGCATTGAATCTGTAGGACATTTTGTTAGTATGGTCATTTCAATAGTATCAGTTCTTCCATTCCATGAGTATATAGTGTCCATTTTTTGTGGATCGTAAATTTTTCCATCAGTGTGTTATAGTTTTCATTGTAGAGATCTTTCACGACCTTGATTAAATTTATCTGCAGATTTCTTGGTAGCTATTGTAAATGGAATTCCTTTCTTGATGACTTTTTCAGATAGTTCACTATTAGTGTATAGAAACAACACTGAATTTTCTGTGTTGATTTTGTATACTACAACTTTACTGAATTTATTTATGATTTCTAGTAGTTTTTGGTCAAGTCTTTAGGGTTCTCACTCTATATAAGTATATATAGAAAGAACCCTAAAGAGAGAGAGATCATATATATCTATATGATCATATATATAGATGTATACATATGTATGTGAGATCACATTTTCTACAAACAGAAACAATCTGACTTCCTTCTTTCCAGTTTGGATCCCTCTTATTTATTTCTTTTGTCTAATTGCTCTGGCTCTGACCTCCAGTACTATGCTAAATAGAAGTGGTAGAAGTTGACATCCTTGTCTTCCTCCATATCATAGAGGAAAAGCATTTAACTATTCACCATAAATAAGATGTTAGCTGTGGGTTTGTCACATATGGCCTTTACTGCGTTGAGGTACACTCCTATACCTACTTTCTTGACAGTTTTTATCATAAAGGAATGTTGACTTTTGTCAAGTGTTCTTTTTGCATCTGTTGAAATGATCACATGGTTTTTGTTCTTCTTTCTATTGTGGTGGTGTATCATATTTACTGATTTGTGCATGTTAAGCCATCCTTTCATCCCTGGGATGAACCCCACTTGATTATAGTGAATACTCTTTTTAGTGTGCTGTCGAAGTCAGTTCACTTGTATCTTGTTGAGAATTTTTGTATCTATGTTCTTCAGGAATATTGGCCTGTTATTTTCATTTTGTGCGTGTCTTTGTCTGGTTTTAGAATCAGGATGTTGCGAGCCTCATAAGATGAGTATGGAAGTATTCCTTCCTCATTACTTTTGTGGAAAAGTTTGTGGAGAATTGGTAGTTATTCTTTAACTGTTTGGTAGAATTCAGCAGTGAAGACATCAGGTCCTGGGTGTTGGTTGTTGTTGTTGTTGTTTTGATGGAAGATGTTTTATTATTGATTCAATTTCCAAACTCATTATTGATGTGTTCAGATGTTATATTTCCTCACAATTTAATCTGGGTAGTTGTATGTGTGCAGAAATTTATTCATTTTATTCTACATTATCAAATTTGTTGGCATATAGTTATGAGTAATGTCTTACAATCCCTTCTATTTCTGTGGTGTATCAGTTGTAATGTCTCCTTTTTCATCTTTTATTTATTTGAATTTTCTCTCCTTTTGTCTTAGTTTAGCTAAAGGTTTGTCAGTTTTACCTTTACACTTTGTCTTATTTATCTTTTGAAATATTTTTTAGTGTCTGTTTCATTTATATCTGCTGTGAGCTTTATTATTTCCTTCCTTCTACCAATTTTGGGTTTAGTTTGTTTTTGATGTTCTAGTTACTTGAAGTGTATAATTTTGCTTTGTGATTTGAAAATCTTTCTTCTTTTTTGGTGTAGGCTTTTATTGCTATAAATTTCCCTCTTAGAACTGCTTTTGCTACGTTCCATAGGTTTGGGTATGTTGGATTTTCATTCTTACTTGTCTCAGTGACTTTTGAAATTTTCCTATTAATGTCTTAATGAGACCTATTGATTTCTTGGGTGCGTGCTATTTAATTTCCATGTTTTTATAAAATTTCCAAGGGCTTTCCTGTTGTTGATTTCTGACTTTATATCCCTGTAATCAGAAAAGATACTTCATATGATATCTGTCTTCTTAAGTTTGTTAAGACTTATTATGTGTCATAATGTATGATTGGTCCTAGAGAATGTTTGGTGTACAGTTGAGAATAATTTGTATTCTGCAGCTGTTGGATGATGTATTAGTCTGTTTTCATACTGCTGATAAAGACATACCCGAGACTGGGTAATTTACAGAGAAAAAGAGGTTTAGTGGACTCATAGTTCCACGTGGCTGGGGAGGTCTCCCAATCATGATGGAAGGCGAAAGACACATCTTACATGGTAGCAAACAAAATAGAATTGAGAACCAAGTGAAAGGGTTCCCCCTTATAAAACCATCAGATCTTGTTAGACGTATTCACTACCACAAGAACAGTATGGGGGAACCGCCCCCATGATTCAATTATCTCCCACTGGTTCCCTCCCACAACATGTATGAATTATGGGAGCTATAATCAAGATGAGATTTGGGTGGGGATATACAGCCAAACCATATCAGGTGAGATCTTCTTTACCTGCTAGGTCCATTTGGTCTATGGTATAGTTTGAGTCTGTCATTTTTTGGTTGATTTTCTCTTCATAGAATCTGTCCATTTTTAAAGTGGAGTGTTGAAATTTCCTACTAATATTGTATTGCAGTCTATCTCTACCTTTAAATCTAATATTTGCTTTATATATCTGGTTGTTCTGGTGTTGGGTACATATATAGTTACACCTAAGTAATATATATGTTATGTCCTCGTATTGAATTGGGCCTTTCATCATTTCATTATACAGTGACATTCTTTTTTTATATAGTTTTTTTATTTAAAGCCTTTTAAAATATGACATGACTGTGGCTACTCCTGCTTGCTTTTCATTTGTTTGCATAAAATATATTTTTCCATCTCTTCACTTTCAGTCTATTTGTCTTTAATAGTGAGGTAAGTATCATGTAGGCAGCATATAGGTGGGTTTTGCTATCTGAATCCATTCATCCACTTTATATCTTTTAAGTAGAGTTTAATCCACTTCTATTCAAGTTTATTATTGATAAATTAGGACTTCCTTCTACCATTTCATTAGTTGTTTTTTAGATTACTTGTTCACTTCTTCCTTTCTTATTGTTTATCCCTCTAGTTTGGTGGTTTTCTGTGGTGCTAAGCTTTGTTTCTTTTCCCTTTTTTGGTGTGTGTGTGTGTATCTGCTGTAATTTCTTTCTTTCTGGTTAGTGAAACTAACATACAGAGTCCTGTATTTGTAACAGACTATTTTACACTGATAACAACTTAACTTCTGTCACATAAAAATACTCTTGACTTCTCCCCCCCACACACATAATTTATATTTTTGTTACCTTACATTGCATCTTTATGAATGGTAGACTCCATGGAACATAGGATCTATGTCACAACTAAATCAATTATTTAATGGCAGCATTAAAGCAGCCCAAAGAATGTGAAAAACTGGTGTGGGTGTATTTAACTTTTTAAAAACTATGTTTCATAATGTTTTCATTAAAAAGTCTTTATCAGTTTGCTAATGCCTAATTTTTACAACCAGCCACCATAGATTTTACAGGATAAATATATTATTTCAGTGGTAATTGAAGCAGAATTTTTGTTGCTCTTCTTACCCTTAGAGATTGTGTATTATCCTCAGACGTAATTCTTTGATTTTTTTTTTCTTTTCATGTTGTTACACATAGTTACCAACAATCAACGTGAGAATAACCTTTGAATATTTTCAAGCATTAAGATTTGTTTATACAGCTGCACAATTAGACAACCAACACTCTTGGGTCTTTACCTCTCAGCATACACCTGATTATTAACTTAAAGGTATGATGGGAAAAGTATCAATTTTTGTTGGTCACCTAGATTTGGAAATATGTAATAACTATAAGCTTGGGTCTGCTTCTTCAGAAGCCTAGGAATTGGAGTGATGGTTCTCTGAAGAGGCTGGAAACAAAGTATGTGTTTCCAGAAGGCTTAATAGAATATGTTGAGACATAGGCCATTAACACAAAAGTGAAAGAAATGCAAAAAATGTATGAAAGTAAGGATTTGAGAAGGGAAATTTTATTTTTAAGTCTAAGATTCCTATGAATTATATGAAAATAAATGTCCTATCCTTAAAATTAGCCAAAGGAAGCACTTTACTTATCAATATGATATGACTTTTCATACTCTTATCTAAAGATATCCTAAACTAAGATCCAGTTTTCTAAGTAAAGACGTTTTAATCATGCTTTAAAGCATGTTAGATGATTCCTACCACATCACATCATGTTGTTTACATGTATGATTTAAACTGCATTTATTCTTCAACTCACTGGTTCCTTAGGCTTCTTATCTTTCCTTGCACGCTTAGATAATTTTATGTTAAATTGATTTTTAGAAGTTTAGTTGCTGGGCGTAGTGGCTGTCGCCTGTAAACCCAGTACTTTGGGAATTCAAGGCAGGTGGATTGCTTGAGTCTTGGAGTTTGAGGCCTGCCTGGGAAAGATGACAAACCCCATTGGTACAAAAATAAAAATATTAGCTGGATATGGTGGCACATGCCTGTGATCCCAGCTACTCCAAGGCTGAGGTGGGAGGATGGCTTGAGTCCGAGAGGCAGAGGTGTGAGCCAAGATCATGCCCTGCTCTTCAGCCTGGGCAACCAAGCCAGACCCTGTTTCAAAAAAAAAAATCTAGTGAGATTTGATTTCTATTTCTATGTGATTCAAAACTAGGAGAGCTTCAAGGCTAATGACTATTAAAAAATGGCCATTGCTACTTGCATTTTCTATGAAGCCAGCATACACAGCAACGTGCAACCTAAAAACCAAGCTATTTAATAAGTAGCTTAGATTTCAGGTTTGATTGTCTTTGAGGTTTGATTATTGCAGAGATCAATTGCCAGAAAAAATATAGACTAATTCTGTATTTGTTCTTTTTATCATATGAAACATCCCATCGTTGGGTATAAATTAAGAGCAAATACGGATGTTTATACCGATAGCGGTGCAGATATTTCCATGTTTATACAGATAGCGGTGTAGATATTTCCATGTTCATACAGATAGTGGTGTAGATATTTCCATGTTCATACAGATAGCGGTGTAGCTATTTCCATGTTCATACAGATAGCGGTGTAGATATTTCCATGTTCATCCAGATGGCTGTGTAGATATATCCATGTTCATACAGATGGCGGTGAAGATATTTCCATGCTCATACAGATAGCGGTGTAGATATTTTCATGTTCATACAGATAGTGGTGTAGATATTTCCATGTTCATACAGATAGAGGGGCTGATATTTCCATGTTCATACAGATAGCGGTGCTGATATTTCCATGTTTATACAGGTAGCGGTGTAGATATTTCCATGTTTATACAGGTAGCGGTGTAGATATTTCCATGTTTATACAGATAGCGGTGTAGATATTTCCATGTTTATACAGATAGCGGTGCAGATTTCTCCATCTTAATACAGATGGCGGTGCAGATATTTATATGTTCATACAGATGGCGGTGTAGATATTTCCATGTGTAAAGAGATAGCTGTGTAGATATTTCCATGTATATGCAGATAGCTGTGAAGATATTTCCATTTTCATGCAGATAGCGGTGTAGGTCTTTCCATGTTCATACAGATAGCGGTGTAGATATTTCCATGTTCATACAGATAGAGGTGTAGCTATTTCCATGTTCATACAGATAGCGGTGTAGATATTTCCATGTTCATCCAGATGGCTGTGAAGATATATACATGTTCATACAGGTGGCGGTGAAGATATTTCCATGTTCATACAGATAGTGGTGTAGATTTTTCCATGTTCATACAGATAGCGGTGTAGATGCCTCCATCTTAATACAGATGGTGGTGTAGATATTTGTATGTTAATACAGATGGCGTTGCAGATATTTCCATGTTCATACAGATGGCGGTATAGATATTTCCATGTTTATAGAGATAGCGGTGTAGTTATTTCCATGTGTAAAGAGATAGCTTTGTAGATATTTCCATGTACATGCAGATAGCTGCGTAGATATTTCCATTTTCATGCAGATAGCGGTGTAGATATTTCCATGTTCAAACAGATAGCGGTGTAGATACTTCCATGTTCATACAGATAGCGCTGTAGATATTTCCATGTTTATACAGATAGCGGTGAAGATGTATGCAAGTTTACACAGATAGCGGTGTAGATATTTCCATGTTCATACAGATAGGGGTGTAGATATTTCCATGTTCATCCAGATGGCTGTGTAGATATATCCATGTTCATACAGATGGCGGTGAAGATATTTCCATGTTCATGCAGATAGCGGTGTAGATATTTCCATGTTCATACAGATAGCGGTGTAGATATTTCCATGTTCATACAGATAGCGGTGTAGCTATTTCCATGTTCATATATATAGCGGTGTAGATATTTCCATGTTCATCCAAATGGCTGTGTAGATATATCCATGTTCATACAGATGGCGGTGAGGATATTTCCATGTTCATACAGATAGTGGTGTAGATATTTCCATGTTCATACAGATAGCGGTGTAGCTATTTCCATGTTCATACAGATAGCGGTGTAGATATTTCCATGTTCATACAGATGGCTGTGTAGATATTTCCATGTTCATACAGATAGCGGTGCTGATATTTCCATGTTTATACAGGTAGCAGTGTAGATATTTCCATGTTTATACAGATAGCGCTGTAGATATTTCCATGTTTATACAGATAGCGGTGAAGATGTATGCATGTTTACACAGATAGCGGTGTAGATATTTCCATGTTCATACAGATAGCGGGGTAGATATTTCCATGTTCATCCCGGTGGCTGTGTAGATATATCCATGTTCATACAGATGGCGGTGAAGATATTTCCATGTTCATACAGATAGCGGTGTAGATATTTCCATGTTCATACAGATAGTGGTGTAGATATTTCCATGTTCATACAGATAGCGGTGTAGATATTTCCATGTTCATACAGATAGCGGTGTAGATATTTCCATGTTCATCCAGATGGCTGTGTAGATATTTCCATGTTCATACAGATAGCGGTGCTGATATTTCCATGTTTATACAGGTAGCAGTGTAGATATTTCCATGTTTATACAGAAAGCGCTGTAGATATTTCCATGTTTAAACAGATAGCGGTGAAGATGTATGCATGTTTACACAGATAGCGGTGTAGATATTTCCATGTTCATACAGATAGCGGTGTAGATATTTCCATGTTCATCCCGATGGCTGTGTAGATATATCCATCTTCATACAGATGGCGGTGAAGATATTTCCATGTTCATACAGATAGCGGTGTAGATATTTCCATGTTCATACAGACAGCGGTGTAGATATTTCCATGTTCATACAGACAGCGGTGCTGATATTTCCATGTTCATCCAGATGGCTGTGTAGATATATCCATGTTCATACAGATGGCGGTGAAGATATTTCCATGTTCATACAGATAGCGGTGTAGATATTTCCATGTTCATACAGATAGCGGTGTAGATATTTCCATGTTCATACAGATAGCGGTGCTGATATTTCCATGTTTATACAGGTAGCGGTGTAGATATTTCAATGTTTATACAGATAGCGGTGTAGATATTTCCATGTTTATACAGACAGCGGTGTAGATATTTCCATTTATATACAGATAGCGGTGTAGATATCTTCATCTTAATACAGATGGCGGTGTAGATATTTATATGTTCATACAGATGGCGGTGCAGATATTTCCATGTTCATACAGATGACGGTGTAAATATTTCCATGTTTATAGAGACAGCGGTGTAGTCATTTCCATGTGTAAAGAAATAGCTTTGTAGATATTTCCATGTATATGCAGATAGCTGTGTAGATATATCCATTTTCAGGCAGATAGCGGAGTAGATATTTCCATATTCAAACAGATAGCGGTGTAGATATTTCCATGTTCATACAGATAGCGGTGTAGATATTTCCATGTGTATACAGATAGCGGAGAAGATGTATGCAAGTTTACACAGATAGCGGTGTAGATATTTCCATGTTCATGCAGATAGCGGTGTAGGTATTTCCATGTTCATCCAGATGGCTGTGTAGATATATCCATGTTCATACAGATAGCGGTGTAGATATTTCCATGTTCATAAAGATAGCGGTGTAGATATTTCCATGTTCATACAGATAGCGGTGTAGATATTTCCAAGTTCATACAGATAGCAGTATAGCTATTTCCATGTTCATACAGATAGCGGTGTAGATATTTCCATGTTCAAACAGATAGCGGTGTAGATAATTCCATGTTCATACAGATAGCGGTGCTGATATTTCCATGTTTATACAGGTAGCGGTGTAGATATTTCCATGTTTATACAGATAGCGGTGTAGATATTTCCATGTTTATACAGATAGCGGTGTAGATATCTCCATCTTAATACAGATGGCAGTGTAGATATTTATATGTTCATACAAATGGCCGTGCAGATATTTCCAAGTTCATACAGATGGCGGTGTAGATATTTCCATGTTCATACAGATAGCGGTGTAGTTATTTCCATGTGCAAAGAGATAGATGTGTAGATATTTCCATGTATATGCAGATAGCAGTGTATATATTTCCATTTTCATGCAGATAGCGGTTTAGATATTTCCATGTTCAAACAGATAGCAGTGTAGATATTTCCATTTTCATGCAGATAGAGGTGTAGATATTTCCATGTTTACACAGATAGCGGTGAAGAAGTATGCATGTTTACACAGATAGCGGTGTGGATATTTCCATGTTCATACAGATAGCGGTGTAGATATTTCCATGTTCATCCAGATGGCTGTGTAGATATACCCATGTTCATAGAGATAGCGCTTTAGATATTTCCATGTTCATACAGATAGTGGTGTAGATATTTCCATGTTCATACAGATAGCGGTGTAGCTATTTCCATGTTCATACAGGTAGCGGTGTAGATATTTCCATGTTCATACAGATGGCGGTGAAGATATTTCCAAGTTCAAACAGATAGCGGTGTAGATATTTCCATGTTCATACAGATAGCGGTGTAGATATTTCCATGTGTATACAGATAGCGGAGAAGATGTATGCATGTTTACACAGATAGCGGTGTAGATATTTCCATGTTCATGCAGATAGCGGTGTAGGTATTTCCATGTTCATCCAGATGGCTGTGTAGATATATCCATGTTCATACAGATAGCGGTGTAGATATTTCCATGTTCATAAAGATAGCGGTGTAGATATTTCCATGTTCATACAGATAGCGGTGTAGATATTTCCAAGTTCATACAGATAGCAGTATAGCTATTTCCATGTTCATACAGATAGCGGTGTAGATATTTCCATGTTCAAACAGATAGCGGTGTAGATAATTCCATGTTCATACAGATAGCGGTGCTGATATTTCCATGTTTATACAGGTAGCGGTGTAGATATTTCCATGTTTATACAGATAGCGGTGTAGATATTTCCATGTTTATACAGATAGCGGTGTAGATATCTCCATCTTAATACAGATGGCAGTGTAGATATTTATATGTTCATACAAATGGCCGTGCAGATATTTCCAAGTTCATACAGATGGCAGTGTAGATATTTCCATGTTCATACAGATAGAGGTGTAGTTATTTCCATGTGCAAAGAGATAGCTGTGTAGATATTTCCATGTATATGCAGATAGCAGTGTATATAATTCCATTTTCATGCAGATAGCCGTTTAGATATTTCCATGTTCAAACAGATAGCAGTGTAGATATTTCCATTTTCATGCAGATAGCGGTGTAGATATTTCCATGTTTACACAGATAGCGGTGAAGAAGTGTGCATGTTTACACAGATAGCGGTGTGGATATTTCCATGTTCATACAGATAGCGGTGTAGATATTTCCATGTTCATCCAGATGGCTGTGTAGATATACCCATGTTCATAGAGATAGCGCTTTAGATATTTCCATGTTCATACAGATAGTGGTGTAGATATTTCCATGTTCATACAGATAGCGGTGTAGCTATTTCCATGTTCATACAGGTAGCGGTGTAGATATTTCCATGTTCATACAGATAGCGGTGTAGATATTTCAATGTCCATACAGATAGCGGTGCTGATATTTCCATGTTTATACAGGTAGCGGTGCAGATATTTCCATGTTTATACAGATAGCGGTGTAGATATTTCCATGTTTATACAGATAGCGGTGTAGATATTTCCAGGTTTATACAAATAGCGGTGTAGATATCTCCATCTTAATACAGATGGCGGTGTAGTTATTTATATGTTCATACAGATGGCGGTGCAGATATTTCCATGTTCATACAGATGGCGGTGGAGATATTTGCATGTTCATACAGATGGCGGTGTAGATATTTCCATGTTAATCCAGATGGCTGTGTAGAGATATCCATCTTCATACAGATGGCGGTGAAGATATTTCCATGTTCATACAGATGGCGGTGTACATATTTCCATGTTCATACAGATAGTGGTGTAGATATTTCCATGTTCATACAGATAGGGGGGCTGATATTTGCATGTTCATACAGATAGCGGTGCTGATATTTCCATGTTTATACAGGTAGCGTTGTAGATATTTCCAGATTTATACAGATAGCGGTGTAGACATTTCCATGTTTATACAGATAGCGGTGTAGATATTTCCATGTTTATATAGATAGAGGTGTAGATATCTCCATCTTAATACAGATGGCAGTTTAGATATTTATATGTTCATACAGATGGCCGTGCAGATATTTCCATGTTCATACAGATGGTGGTGTAGATATATCCATGTTCATACAGATAGCGGTGTAGTTTTTTCCATGTGTAAAGAGATACCTGTGTAGATATTTCCATGTATACGCAGATAGCTGTGTAGATATTTCCATTTTCATGCAGATAGCGGTGTAGATATTTCCATGTTCATACAGATAGCTTTGTAGATATATCCATGTTTATAAAGATAGCGGCGAAGATGTATGCATGTTTACACAGACAGCGGTGTAGATATTTACATGTTTATACAGATAGCGGTGTAGATATTTCCATGTTCATACAGATAGTGCTGTAGATATTTCCATGTTCATACAGATAGCGGTGCAGCTATTTCCATGTTCTTACAGATAGCGGTGTAGATATTTCCATGTTCGTACAGATAGCGGTGTAGATATTTCCATGTTCATACAGATAGCGGTGTAGATATTTGCATGTTTATACAGATAGCGGTGAAGATGTATGCATGTTTGCACAGATAGCGGTGTAGATATTTACATGTTCATACAGATATCGGTGAAGATATTTCCATGTTCATAAAGATAGCGGTGTAGATATTTCCATGTTCATACAGATAGCGGTGTAGATATTTCCATGTTCATACAGATAGCGGTGTAGATATTTCCATGTTCATCCAGAAGGCTGTGTAGATATTTCCATGTTCATACAGATAGCGGTGCTGATATTTCCATGTTTATATAGGTAGCAGTGTAGATATTTCCATGTTCATACAGATAGCGGTGTAGATATTTCCATGTTTATACAGATAGCGGTGTAGATATTTCCATGTTTATAGAGATAGCGGTGTGGATATCTCCATCTTAATACAGATGGTGGTGTAGATATTTATATGTTCATGCAGATGGCGGTGCAGATATTTCCATGTTCATACAGATGGCGGTGAAGATATTTCCATGTTCATACAGAGAGCGGTGTAGATATTTCCATGTTCATACAGATAGCGGTGTAGATATTTCCATGTTTGTACAGATAGCGGTGTAGATATCTCCATCTTAATACAGATGGCGGTGTAGATATTTCTATGTTTGTAGAGATAGCGGTGTAGATACTTCCATGTGTAAAGAAATAGCTTTGTAGATATTTCCATGTATATGCAGATAGCTCTGTAGATATTTCCATTTTCATGCAGATAGCGGTGTAGATATTTCCATGTTAATACAGATAGCGGTGGAGATATTTCCATGTTTATACAGATAGCGGTGAAGATGTATGCATGTTTACACAGATAGCGGTGTAGATATTTCCATGTTCATTCAGGTAGCGGTGTACATATTTCCATGTTCATCCAGATGGCTGTGTAGATATATCCATGTTCATACAGATGGCGGTGAAGATATTTCCATGTTCATACAGATAGCGGTGTAGATCTTTCCATGTTCATACCGATAGCGGTGTAGATATTTCCATGTTCATACAGATAGAGGTGTAGCTATTTCCATGTTCATACAGATTGCGGCGTAGATATTTCCATGTTCATCCAGATGGCTGTGTAGATATATCCATGTTCATACAGATGGCGGTGAAGATATTTCAATGTTCATACAGATAGCAGTGTAGATATTTCCATGTTCATACAGATAGCGGTGTAGATATTTCTATGTTCATCCAGATGGCTGTGTAGATATATCCATGTTCATTCAGATGGCCCTGAAGATATTTCCATGTTCATACAGATAGCGGTGTAGATATTTCCATGTTCATACAGATAGCTGTGTAGATATTTCCATGTTCATACAGACAGCGGTGTAGATATTTCCATGTTCATACAGATAGTGGTGTAGATATTTCCATGTTCATACAGATAGCGGTGTAGCTATTTCCATGTTCATACAGATAGCGGTGTAGATATTTCCATGTTCATAGAGATAGCGGTGTAGATATTTCCATGTTCATACAGATAGCGGTGCTGATATTTCCATGTTTATACAGGTAGCCGTGTAGATATTTCCATGTTTATACAGATAGCGGTGTAGATATTTCCATGTTTATACAGATAGCGCTGTAGATATTTTCATGTTTATACAGATAGCGGTGTAGGTATCTCCATCTTAATACAGATGGCGGTGTAGATGTTTATATGTTCATACAGATGGCGGTGCAGATATTTCCATGTTCATACAGATGGCGGTGTAGATATTTCCATTTTTATAGAGACTGCGGTGTAGATATTTCCATGTGTAAAGATATAGCTTTGTAAATATTTCCATGTATATGCAGATAGCTGTGTAGATATTTCCATTTTCATGCAGATAGCGGTGTAGATATTTCCATGTTCAAACAGATAGCTGTGTAGATATTTCCATGTTCATACAGATAGCGGTGAAGATATTTTCATGTTTATACAGATAGCGGTGAAGATGTATGCACGTTAACACAGATAGCGGTGTAGATATTTCCAAGTTCATACAGATAGCGGTGTAGATATTTCCATGTTCATCCAGATGGCTGTGTAGATATATCCATGTTCATACAGATGGCGGTGAAGATATTTCCATGTTCATGCAGACAGCGGTGTAGATATTTCCATCTTCATACAGATAGCGGTGTAGACATTTCCATGTTCAGACTGATAGCGGTGAAGATGTATGCATGTTAACACAGATAGCGGTGTAGATATTTCCAAGTTCATACAGATAGCGGTGTAGATATTTCCGTGTTCAAACAGATAGCTGTGTAGATATTTCCATGTTCATACAGATAGCGGTGTAGATGTTTCCATGTTTATACAGATAGCGGTGAAGATGTATGCATGTTAACACACATAGCGGTGTAGATATTTCCATGTTCATACAGATAGCGGTGTAGATATTTCCATATTCATCCAGATGGCTGTGTAGATATATCCATGTTCATACAGAAGGCGGTGAAGATATTTCCATGTTCATACAGATAGCGGTGTAGATATTTCCATGTTTATACTGATATCGGTGTAGATATTTCCATGTTTATACAGATAGCGGAGTAGATATCTCCATCTTAATACAGATGGCGGTGTAGATATTTATATGATCTTACTGATGGCGGTGCAGATATTTCCATGTTCATACAGATGGCGGTGTAGATATTTCCATGTTTATAGAGGTAGCGGTGTAGTTATTTCCATGTGTAAAGAGATAGCTGTATAGATATTTCCATGTATATGCAGATAGCTTTGTAGATATTTCCATTTTCATGCAGAAAGCGGTGTAGATATTTCCATGTTCAAACAGATAGTGGTGTAGATATTTCCATGTTCATAATGAGATCAGTGTAGATATTTCCATGTTTAAACAGATAGTGGTGAAGATGTATACATGTTTACAGAGATAGCGGTGTAGATATTTCCATGCTCATACAGATAGCGGTGTAGATATTTCCGTGTTCATCCAGATGGCTGTGTAGATATATCCATGTTCATACAGATGGCGGTGAAGATATTTCCATGTTCATACAGATAGCGGTGTAGATATTTCCATGTTCATACAGATAGCGGTGTAGATATTTCCATGTTCATACAGACAGCGGTGCTGATATTTCCATGTTCATCCAGATGGCGGTGTAGATATATCTATGTTCATACAGATGGTGGTGAAGATATTTCCATGTTCATACAGATATCGGTGTAGATATTTCCATGTTCATACAGATAGCAGTGTAGGTATTTCCATGTTCATACAGATAGCGGTGCTGATATTTCCATGTTTATACAGGTAGCGGTGTAGATATTTCCAAGTTCATACAGATGGCGGTGTAGATATTTCCATGTTTATACAGATGGCGGTGTAGATATTTCCATGTTTATACAGATAGCGGTGTGGATATCTCCATCTTAATACAGATGGTGGTGTAGATATTTATATGTTCATGCAGATAGCGGTGCAGATATTTCCATGTTCATACAGATGGCGGTGTAGATATTTCTATGTTTGTAGAGATAGCGGTGTATTTATTTCCATGTGTAAAGAAATAGCTTTGTAGATATTTCCATGTATATGCAGATAGCTCTGTAGATATTTCCATTTTCATGCAGATAGCGGTGTAGATATTTACATGTTCATACAGATAGCGGTGGAGATATTTCCATGTTTATACAGATAGCGGTGAAGATGTATGCATGTTTACACAGATAGCGGTGTAGATATTTCCATGTTCATTCAGGTAGCGGTGTAGATATTTCCATGTTCATCCAGATGGCTGTGTAGATATGTCCATGTTCATACAGATGGCGGTGAAGATATTTCCATGTTCATACAGATAGCGGTGTAGATCTTTCCATGTTCATACAGATAGCGGTGTAGATATTTCCATGTTCATACAGATAGAGGTGTAGCTATTTCCATGTTCATACAGATTGCGGCGTAGATATTTCCATGTTCATCCGGATGGCTGTGTAGATATATCCATGTTCATACAGATGGCGGTGAAGATATTTCCATGTTCATACAGATAGCAGTGTAGATATTTCCATGTTCATACAGATAGTGGTGTAGATATTTCCATGTTCATACAGATAGCGGTGTATCTATTTCCATGTTCATACATATAGCGGTGTAGATATTTCCATGTTCATCCAGATGGCTGTGTAGATATTTCCATGTTCATACAGATAGCGGTGCTGATATTTCCATATTTATACAGGTAGCGGTGTAGATATTTCCATGTTTATACAGATAGCGGTTTAGATATTTCCATGTTTATACAGATAGCGGTGTAGATATTTCCATATTTATACAGATAGCGGTGTAGATATTTCCATGTTCATACAGATAGCTGTGTAGATATTTCCATGTTGATTCAGACAGCGGTATAGATATTTCCATGTTAATACAGATAGTGGTGTAGATATTTCCATGTTCATACAGATAGCGGTGTAGCTATTAACATGTTCATCCAGATGGCTGTGTAGTTATATCCATGTTCATACAGATGGCGGTGAAGATATTTCCATGATCATACTGATAGCGGTGTAGATATTTCCATGTTCATACAGATAGCGGTGTAGACATTTCCATGTTCATACAGATAGCGGTGTAGCTATTTCCATGTTCATACAGATAGCGGTGTAGATATTTCCATGTTCATCCAGATGGGTGTGTAGATATATCCATGTTCATACAGATAGCGGTGCTGATATTTCCATGTTTATACAGGTAGCGGTGTAGATATTCCCATGTTTATACAGATAGCGGTGTAGATATTTCCATGTTTATACAGATAGAGGTGAAGATGTATGCATGTTTACACAGTTAGCATTGCAGATATTTCCATGTTCATACAGATAGCGGTGTAGATATTTCCATGTTCATCCAGATGGCTCTGTAGATATATCCATGTTCATTCAGATGGCGGTGAAGATATTTCCATGTTCATACAGATAGCGGTGTAGATATTTCCATGTTCATACAGATAGCTGTGTAGATATTTCCATGTTCATACAGACAGCGGAGTAGATATTTCCATGTTCATACTGATAGTGGTGTAGATATTTCCATGTTCATACAGATAGCGGTGTAGCTATTTCCATGTTCATACAGATAGCGGTGTAGATATTTCCATGTTCATACAGATAGCGGTGCTGATATTTCCATGTTTATACAGGTAGCGGTGTAGATATTTCCATGTTTATACAGATAGCGGTGTAGATATTTCCATGTTTATACAGATAGCGGTGTAGATATTTTCATGTTTATACAGATAGCGGTGTAGGTATCTCCATCTTAATACAGATGGCGGTGTAGATATTTATATGTTCATACAGATGGCGGTGCCGATATTTCCATGTTCATACAGAGGACGGTGTAGATATTTCCATGTTTATGGAGACTGCGGTGTAGATATTTCCATGTGTAAAGAAATAGCTTTGTAAATATTTCCATGTATATGCAGATAGCTGTGTAGATATTTCCATTTTCATGCAGATAGCGGTGTAGATATTTCCATGTTCAAACAGATAGCTGTGTAGATATTTCCATGTACATACAGATAGCAGTGTAGGTATTTTCATGTTTATACAGATAGCGGTGAAGATGTATGCATGTTAACACAGATAGCTGTGTAGATATTTCCAAGTTCATACAGATAGCGGTGTAGATATTTCCACGTTCATCCGGATGGCTGTGTAGATATATCCATGTTCATACAGATGGCGGTGAAGATATTTCTATGTTCATGCAGACAGCGGTGTAGATATTTCCATGTTCATACAGATAGCGGTGTAGACATTTCCATGTTCATGCTGATAGCGGTGTAGCTATTTCCATGTTCATACAGATAGCGGTGTAGATATTTCCATGTTCATCCAGATGGCTGTGTAGATATGTCCATGTTCATACAGATGGCGGTGAAGATATTTCCATGTTCATACAGATAGCGGTGTAGATCTTTCCATGTTCATACAGATAGCGGTGTAGATATTTCCATGTTCATACAGATAGAGGTGTAGCTATTTCCATGTTCATACAGATTGCGGCGTAGATATTTCCATGTTCATCCGGATGGCTGTGTAGATATATCCATGTTCATACAGATGGCGGTGAAGATATTTCCATGTTCATACAGATAGCAGTGTAGATATTTCCATGTTCATACAGATAGTGGTGTAGATATTTCCATGTTCATACAGATAGCGGTGTATCTATTTCCATGTTCATACATATAGCGGTGTAGATATTTCCATGTTCATCCAGATGGCTGTGTAGATATTTCCATGTTCATACAGATAGCGGTGCTGATATTTCCATATTTATACAGGTAGCGGTGTAGATATTTCCATGTTCATACAGATAGCGGTGTAGCTATTTCCATGTTCATACAGGTAGCGGTGTAGATATTTCCATGTTCATACAGATAGCGGTGTAGATATTTCAATGTCCATACAGATAGCGGTGCTGATATTTCCATGTTTATACAGGTAGCGGTGCAGATATTTCCATGTTTATACAGATAGCGGTGTAGATATTTCCATGTTCATACAGATAGCGGTGTAGCTATTAACATGTTCATCCAGATGGCTGTGTAGTTATATCCATGTTCATACAGATGGCGGTGAAGATATTTCCATGATCATACTGATGGCGGTGTAGATATTTCCATGTTCATACAGATAGCGGTGTAGACATTTCCATGTTCATACAGATAGCGGTGTAGCTATTTCCATGTTCATACAGATAGCGGTGTAGATATTTCCATGTTCATCCAGATGGGTGTGTAGATATATCCATGTTCATACAGATAGCGGTGCTGATATTTCCATGTTTATACAGGTAGCGGTGTAGATATTCCCATGTTTATACAGATAGCGGTGTAGATATTTCCATGTTTATACAGATAGAGGTGAAGATGTATGCATGTTTACACAGTTAGCATTGCAGATATTTCCATGTTCATTCAGATAGCGGTGTAGATATTTCCATGTTCATCCAGATGGCTCTGTAGATATATCCATGTTCATTCAGATGGCGGTGAAGATATTTCCATGTTCATACAGATAGCGGTGTAGATATTTCCATGTTCATACAGATAGCTGTGTAGATATTTCCATGTTCATACAGACAGCGGAGTAGATATTTCCATGTTCATACTGATAGTGGTGTAGATATTTCCATGTTCATACAGATAGCGGTGTAGCTATTTCCATGTTCATACAGATAGCGGTGTAGATATTTCCATGTTCATAGAGATAGCGGTGTAGATATTTCCATGTTCATACAGATAGCGGTGCTGATATTTCCATGTTTATACAGGTAGCGGTGTAGATATTTCCATGTTTATACAGATAGCGGTGTAGATATTTCCATGTTTATACAGATAGCGGTGTAGATATTTTCATGTTTATACAGATAGCGGTGTAGGTATCTCCATCTTAATACAGATGGCGGTGTAGATATTTATATGTTCATACAGATGGCGGTGCCGATATTTCCATGTTCATACAGAGGACGGTGTAGATATTTCCATGTTTATGGAGACTGCGGTGTAGATATTTCCATGTGTAAAGAAATAGCTTTGTAAATATTTCCATGTATATGCAGATAGCTGTGTAGATATTTCCATTTTCATGCAGATAGCGGTGTAGATATTTCCATGTTCAAACAGATAGCTGTGTAGATATTTCCATGTACATACAGATAGCAGTGTAGGTATTTTCATGTTTATACAGATAGCGGTGAAGATGTATGCATGTTAACACAGATAGCTGTGTAGATATTTCCAAGTTCATACAGATAGCGGTGTAGATATTTCCACGTTCATCCGGATGGCTGTGTAGATATATCCATGTTCATACAGATGGCGGTGAAGATATTTCTATGTTCATGCAGACAGCGGTGTAGATATTTCCATGTTCATACAGATAGCGGTGTAGACATTTCCATGTTAATGCTGATAGCGGTGTAGCTATTTCCATGTTCATACAGATAGCGGTGTAGATATTTCCATGTTCATCCAGATGGCTGTGTAGATATGTCCATGTTCATACAGATGGCGGTGAAGATATTTCCATGTTCATACAGACGGCGGTGTAGATATTTCCATGTTCATACAGATAGCACTGTAGATATTTCCATGTTCATACAGACAGCGGTGCTGTTATTTCCATGTTCATCCAGATGGCTGTGTAGATATATCCATGTTCATACAGATGGCGGTGAAGATATTTCCATGTTCATACAGATATCGGTGTAGATATTTCCATGTTCATAGAGATAGCGGTGTAGATATTTCCATGTTCATACAGATAGCGGTGCTGATATTTCCATGTTTATTCAGGTAGCGGTGTTGATATTTCCATGTTTATACAGATAGCGTTGTAGATATTTCCATGTTTATACTGATAGCGGTGTAGATATTTTCATGTTTATACAGATAGCGGTGTAGATATTTCCATCTTAATACAGATGGCGGTGTAGATATTTATATGTCCATACAGATGGCGGTGCAGATATTTCCATGTTCATTCAGATGGCGGTGTAGATATTTCCATGTTTATAGAGACTGCGGTGTAGATATTTCCATGTGTAAAGAAATAGCTTTGTAGATATTTCCATGTACATGCAGAGAGCTGTGTAGATATTTCCATTTTCATGCAGATAGCGGTGTAGATATTTCCATGTTCAAACAGATAGCTGTGTAGATATATCCATGTTCATACAGATGGCGGTGAAGATATTTCCATGTTCGTACAGATAGCGGTGTAGATATTTCCATGTTCATACAGATAGCGGTGTAGATATTTCCATGTTCATACAGACAGCGGTGCTGATATTTCCATGTTCATCCAGATGGCTGTGTAGATATATCTATGTTCATACAGATGGTGGTGAAGATATTTCCATGTTCATACAGATATCGGTGTAGATATTTCCATGTTCATACAGATAGCAGTGTAGGTATTTCCATGTTAATACAGATAGCGGTGCTGATATTTCCATGTTTATACAGGTAGCGGTTTGGATATTTCCATGTTTATACAAATAGCGGTGTAGATATTTCCATGTTTATACAGATAGCGGTGTAGATATTTCCATGTTTATACAGATAGTGGTGTAGATATTTCCATGTTTATAGAGATAGCGGTGTAGTTATTTCCATGTGTAAAGAGATAGCTTTGTAGATATTTCCATGTATATGCAGATAGCTGTGTAGATATTTCTATTTTCATGCAGATAGCGGTGTAGATATTTCCATGTTCATACAGATAGCGGTGTAGATATTTCCATGTCCATACAGATAGCGGTGTAGATATTTCCATGTTCATCCAGATGGCTGTGTAGATATGTCCATGTTCATACATATGGCGGTGAAGTTATTTCCATGTTCGTACAGTTGGCGGTGTAGATATTTCTATGTTCATACAGATAGCAGTGTAGATATTTCCATGTTCATACAGACAGCGGTGCTGTTACATCCATGTTCATCCAGATGGCTGTGTAGATATATCCATGTTCATACAGATGGTGGTGAAGATATTTCCATGTTCTTACAGATATCGGTGTAGATATTTCCATGTTTATTCAGGTAGCCGTGTTGATATTTCCATGTTTATACAGATAGCGGTGTAGATATTTCCATGTTTTTACAGATAGCGGTGTAGATATTTTTATGTTTATACAGATAGCGGTGTAGATATGCCCATCTTAATACAGATGGCGGTGCAGATATTTCCATGTTCATTCAGATGGCGGTGTAGATATTTCCATGTTTATAGAGATTGCGGTGAAGATATTTCCATGTGTAAAGAAATAGCTTTGTAGATATTTCCATGTAGATGCAGAGTGCTGTGTAGATATTTCCATTTTCATGCAGATAGCGGTGTAGATATTTCCATGTTCAAACAGATATCTGTGTAGACATTTCCATGTTCATACAGATAGCGGTGTAGATATTTCCATGTTTATACAGATAGCGGTGAAGGTGTATGCATGTTAACACAGATAGCGGTGTAGATATTTCCATGTTCATACAGATAGCGGTATAGATATTTCCATATTCATCCAGATGGCTGTGTAGATATATACATGTTCATACAGATGGCGGTGAAGATATTTCCATGTTCATACAGATTGCGGTGTAGATATTTCCATGTTCATCCAGATGGGTGTGTAGATAAATTCATGTTCATACAGATGGCGGTGAAGATATTTCCATGTTCATACAGATAGCTGTGTAGATATTTCCATGTTTATACAGATATCGGTGTAGATATTTCCATGTTTATACAGATAGCGGAGTAGATATCTCCATCTTAATACAGATGGCGGTGTAGATATTTATATGATCATACAGATGGCGGTGCAGATATTTCCATGTTCATACAGATGGCAGTGTAGATAGTTCCATGTTTATAGAGATAGCGGTGTAGTTATTTCCATGTGTAAAGAGATAGCTGTATAGATATTTCCCTGTATATGCAGATAGCTTTGTAGATATTTCCATTTTCATTCAGATAGCGGTGTAGATATTTCCATGTTCAAACAGATAGCGGTGTAGATATTTCCATGTTCATACAGATAACAGTGTAGATATTTCCAAATTTAAACAGATAGTGGTGAAGATGTATACATGTTTACACAGATAGCGGTGTAGATATTTCCATGCTCATACAGATAGCGGTGTAGATATTTACGTGTTCATCCAGATGGCTGCGTAGATATATCCATGTTCATACAGATGGCGGTGAAGATATTTCCATGTTCATACAGATAGCGTTGTAGATATTTCCATGTTCATACACATAGCGGTGTAGATATTTCCATGTTCATACAGACAGCGGTGCTGATATTTCCATGTTCATCCAAATGGCTGTGTAGATATATCTATGTTCATACAGATGGTGGTGAAGATATTTCCATGTTTATGCAGATAGCGGTGTAGATATTTCCATGTTCATACAGATAGCGGTGTAGATATTTCCATGTTTATACAGATAGCGGTGTAGATATTTCCATGTTTATACAGATAGTGGTGTATATATTTCCATGTTTACAGAGATATCGGTGTAGTTATTTCCATGTGTAAAGAGATAGCTTTGTAGATATTTCCATGTATATGCAGATAGCTGTGTAGATATTTCCATTTTCATGCAGATAGCGGTGTAGATATTTCCATGTTCATACAGATAGCGGTGTAGTTATTTCCATGTTCATACAGATAGCGGTGCTGATATTTCCATGTTTATACAGGTAGCGGTGTAGATATTTCCATGTTTATACAGATAGCGATGTAGATATTTCCATGTTTATACAGATAGCGGTATAGATATTTCCATGTTTATACCGATAGCGGTGTAGATATCTCCATCTTAATACAGATGGCGGTGTAGATATTTATATGTTCATACAAATGGCGGTGCAGATATTTCCAATGTTCATACAGATAGTGGTGTAGATATTTCCATGTTTATAGAGATAGCAGTGTAGTTATTTCCATGTGTAAAGAAGTAGCTTTGTAGATATTTCCGTGTATATGCAGATAACTGTGTAAATATTTCCATTTTCATGCAGATAGCGATGTAGATATTTCCATGTTCAAACAGTTAGCGGTGTAGATATTTCCATGTTCATACTGATAGCGGTGTAGATATTTCCATGTTTATACAGATAGCGGTGAAGATGTATGCATGTTTGCACAGATAGTGGTGTAGATATTTCCATGTTCATACAGATAGCGGTGTAAATATTTCCATGTTCATACAGATAGTGGTGTAGATATTTCCATGTTCATACAGATAGCGGTGTAGATATTTCCATGTTCATACAGATAGCGGTGTAGATATTTCCATGTTCATCCAGAAGGCTGTGTAGATATTTCCATGTTCATACAGATAGCGGTGCTGATATTTCCATGTTGATACAGGTAGCGGTGTAGATATTTCAATGTTCATACAGATAGCGGTGTAGATATTTCCATGTTCATACAGATAGCGGTGTAGATATTTCCATGTTCATACAGATAGCGGTGTAGTTATTTCCATGTTCATCCAGATGGGTGTGTAGATAAATCCATGTTCATACAGATGGCGGTGAAGATATTTCCATGTTCATACAGATAGAGGTGTAGATATTTCCATGTTTATACAGATATCGGTGTAGATATTTCCATGTTTATACAGATAGCGGAGTAGATATCTCCATCTTAATACAGATGGCGGTGTAGATATTTATATGATCATACAGATGGCGGTGCAGATATTTCCATGTTCATACAGATGGCGGTGTAGATATTTCCATGTTTATAGAGATAGCGGTGTAGTTATTTCCATTTGTAAAGAGATAGCTTTGTAGATATTTCCATGTATGTGCAGATAGCTGAGTAGATATTTCCATTTTCATGCAGATAGCGGTGTGGATATTTCCATTTTCAAACAGATAGCGGTGTAGATATTTCCATGTTCATACAGATAGCGGTGTAGATATTTCCATGTTTACACAGATAGCGGTGAAGATGTATGCATGTTTACACAGATAGCGGTGTAGTTATTTCCATGTTCATACAGAAAACGGTGTAGATATTTCCATGTTTATACAGATAGCGGTGAAGATGTATGCATCTTTACACAGATAGCGGTGTAGATATTTCCATGCTCATACAGATAGCGGTGTAGATATTTCCATGTTCATACAGGTAGCAGTGTACATATTTCCATGTTTAAACAGATAGTGGTGAAGATGTATACATGTTTACACAGATAGCGGTGTAGATATTTCCATGCTCATACAGATAGCAGTGTAGATATTTCCGTGTTCATCCAGATGGGTGTGTAGATATATCCATGTTCATACAGATGGCGGTGAAGATATTTCCATGTTCATACAGATAGCCGTGTAGATATTTTCATGTTCATACAGATAGCGGTGTAGATATTTCCATGTTCATACAGACAGCGGTGCTGATATTTCCATGTTCATCCAGATGGCTGTGTAGATATATCTATGTTCATACAGATGGTGGTGAAGATATTTCCATGTTCATACAGATATCGGTGTAGATATTTCCATGTTCATTCAGATAGCAGTGTAGGTATTTCCATGTTAATACAGATAGCGGTGCTGATATTTCCATGTTTATACAGGTAGCGGTGTAGATATTTCCATGTTTATACAAATAGCGGTGTAGATATTTCCATGTATATACAGATAGCGGTGTAGATATTTCCATGTTTATACAGATAGTGGTGTAGATATTTCCATGTTTATAGAGATAGCGGTGTAGTTATTTCCATGTGTAAAGAAATAGCTTTGTAGATATTTCCATGTATATGCAGATAGCTGTGTAGATATTTCTATTTTCATGCAGATAGCGGTGTAGATATTTCCATGTTCATACAGATAGCGGTGTAGATATTTCCATGTTCATACAGATAGCGGTGCTGATATTTCCATGTTTATACAGGTAGCGGTGTAGATATTTCCATGTTTATAGAGATAGCGGTGTAGATATTTCCATGTTTATACAGATAGCGGTGTAGATATTTCCATGTTTATGCAGATAGCAGTGTAGATATCTCCATTTTAATACAGATGGCGGTGTAGATATTTATATGTTCATACAGATGGCGGTGCAGATATTTCCATGTTCATACAGATGGTGGTGTAGATATTTCCATGTTTATAGAGATAGCGGTGTAGTTATTTCCATGTGTAAAGAAATAGCTTTGTATATATTTCCGTGTATATGCAGATAGCTGGGTAAATATTTCCATTTTCATGCAGATAGCGGTGTAGATATTTCCATGTTCAAACAGTTAGCGGTGTAGATATTTCCATGTTCATACAGATAGCGGTGTAAATATTTCCATGTTCATACAGATAGTGGTGTAGATATTTCCATGTTCATACAGATAGCGGTGTAGATATTTCCATGTTCATACAGATAGCGGTGTAGATATTTCCATGTTCATCCAGAAGGCTGTGTAGATATTTCCATGTTCATACAGATAGCGGTGCTGATATTTCCATGTTGATACAGGTAGCGGTGTAGATATTTCCATGTTCATACAGATAGTGGTGTAGATATTTCCATGTTCATACAGATAGCGGTGTAGGTATTTCCATGTTCATACAGATAGCGGTGTAGCTATTTCCATGTTCATACAGATAGCGGTGAAGATATTTCCATATTCATCCAGATGGGTGTGTAGATAAATCCATGTTCATACAAATGGCGGTGAAGATATTTCCATGTTCATACAGATAGCGGTGTAGATATTTCCATGTTTATACAGATATCGGTGTAGATATTTCCATGTTTATACAGATAGCGGAGTAGATATCTCCATCTTAATACAGATGGCGGTGTAGATATTTATATGATCATACAGATGGCGGTGCAGATATTTCCATGTTCATACAGATGGCGGTGTAGATATTTCCATGTTTATAGAGATAGCGGTGTAGTTATTTCCATGTGTAAAGAGATAGCTGTATAGATATTTCCCTGTATATGCAGATAGCTTTGTAGATATTTCCATTTTCATGCAGATAGCGGTGTAGATATTTCCATGTTCAAACAGATAGCAGTGCAGATATTTCCATGTTCATACAGATAGCTGTGTAGATATTTCCATGTTTAAACAGATAGTGGTGAAGATGTATACATGTTTACACAGATAGCGGTGTAGATATTTCCATGCTCATACAGATAGTGGTGTAGATACTTCCGTGTTCATCCAGATGGCTGTGTAGATATATCCATGTTCATACAGACGGCGGTGAAGATATTTCCATGTTCATACAGATAGCGGTGTATATATTTCCATGTTCATACAGACAGCGGTGTAGATATTTCCATGTTCATACAGATAGTGGTTTAGATATTTCCATGTTCATACAGATAGCGGTGTAAATATTTCCATGTTCATACTGATAGTGGTGTAGATATTTCCATGTTCATACAGATAGCGGTGTAGATATTTCCATGTTCATAGAGATAGCGGTGTAGATATTTCCATGTTCATCCAGAAGGCTGTGTAGATATTTCCATGTTCATACAGATAGCGGTGCTGATATTTCCATGTTGATACAGGTAGCGGTGTAGATATTTCCATGTTCATACCGATAGCGGTGTAGATATTTCCATGTTCATACAGATAGCGGTGTAGATATTTCCATGTTCATACAGATAGTGGTGTAGCTATTTCCATGTTCATACAGATAGCGGTGTAGATATTTCCATGTTCATCCAGATGGGTGTGTACATAAATCCATGTTCATACAGATGGCGGTGAAGATATTTCCATGTTCATACAGATAGCGGTGTAGATATTTCCATGTTTATACAGATATCGGTGTAGATATTTCCATGTTTATACAGATAGCGGAGTAGATATCTCCATCTTAATACAGATGGCGGTGTAGATATTTATATGACCATACAGATGGCGGTGCAGATATTTCCATGTTCATACAGATGGCGGTGTAGATATTTCCATGTTTATAGAGATAGCGGTGTAGTTATTTCCATGTGTAAAGAGATAGCTGTATAGATATTTCCATGTATATGCAGATAGCTTTGTAGATATTTCCATTTTCATGCAGATAGCGGTGTAGATATTTCCATGTTCAAACAGATAGCGGTGTAGATATTTCCATGTTCATACAGATAGCTGTGTAGATATTTCCATGTTTAAACAGATAGTGGTGAAGATGTATACATGTTTACACAGATAGCGGTGTAGATATTTCCATGTTCATACAGATAGCGGTGTAGATATTTCCGTGTTCATCCAGATGGCTGTGTAGATATATCCATGTTCATACAGATGGCGGTGAAGAAATTTCCATGTTCATACAGATAGTGGTGTAGATATTTCCATGTTCATAGAGATAGCGGTGTAGATATTTCCATGTTTATACAGATAGTGGTGTATATATTTACACGATTACAGAGATAGCGGTGTAGTTATTTCCATGTGTAAAGAGAATGCTTTGTAGATATTTCCATGTATATGCAGATAGCTGTGTAGATATTTCCATTTTCATGCAGATAGCGGTGTAGATATTTCCATGTTCATACAGATAGCCGTGTAGATATTGCCATGTTCATACAGATAGCGGTGCTGATATTTCCATCTTTATACAGGCAGCGGTGTAGATATTTCCATGTTTATACAGATAGCGGTGTAGATATTTCCATGTTTATACAGATAGCGGTGTAGATATTTCCATGTTTATACAGATAGCGGTGTAGATATCTCCATCTTAATACAGATGGCGGTGTAGATATTTATATGTTCATTCAGATGGCGGTGCAGATATTTCCATGTTCATACAGATGGTGGTGTAGATATTTCCATGTTTATAGAGATAGCGGTGTAGTTATTTCCATGTGTAAAGAAATAGCTTTTTAGATATTTCCGTGTATATGCAGATAGCTGTGTAAATATTTCCATTTTCATGCAGATAGCGGTGTAGATATTTCCAAGTTCAAACAGTTAGCGGTGTAGATATTTCCATGTTCATACAGATAGCAGTGTAGCTATTTCCATGTTCATACATATAGCGGTGTAGATATTTCCATGTTCATTCCAGATGGCTGTGTAGTTATATCCATGTTCATTCAGATGGCGGTGAAGATATTTCCATGATCATACAGATAGCGGTGTAGATATTTCCATGTTCCTACAGATAGCGGTGTAGATATTTCCATGTTCATACAGATAGCGGTGTAGCTATTTCCATGTTCATACAGATAGCGGTGTAGATATTTCCATGTTCATCAAGATGGCTGTGTAGATATTTCCATGTTCATACAGATAGCGGTGCTGATATTTCCATGTTTATACAGGTAGCAGTGTAGATATTTCCATGTTTATACAGATAGCGGTGTAGATATTTCCATGTTCATACAGATAGCGGTGTAGCTATTTCCATGTTCATACATATAGCGGTGTAGATATTTCCATGTTCATCCAGATGGCTGTGTAGTTATATCCATGTTCATTCAGATGGCGGTGAAGATATTTCCATGATCATACAGATAGCGGTGTAGATATTTCCATGTTCCTACAGACAGCGGTGCAGATATTTCCATGTTCATACAGATAGCGGTGTAGCTATTTCCATGTTCATACAGATAGCGGTGAAGATATTTCCATGTTCATCCAGATGGCTGTGTAGATATTTCCATGTTCATACAGATAGCGGTGCTGATATTTCCATGTTTATACAGGTAGCAGTGTAGATATTTCCATGTTTATACAGGTAGCGGTGTAGATATTTCCATGTTCATACAGATAGCGGTGTAGATATTTCCATGTTTATACAGATAGCGGTGATGATGTATGCATGTTTACACAGATAGCGGTGTAGATATTTCCATGTTCATCCAGACGGCTGTGTAGACATATCCATGTTCAAACAGATGGTGGTGAAGATATTTCCACGTTCATACAGATGGCTGTGCAGATATTTCCATGTTCATACAGACGGCGGTGTAGATATTTCCATGTTCATACAGATAGTGGTGTAGTTATTTCCATGTGTAAAGAGATAGCTGTGTAGATATTTCCATGTATATGCAGATAGCTGTGTAGGTATTTCCATTTTCATGCAGATAGCGGTGTAGATATTTCCATGTTCATACAGATAGTGGTGTAGATATTTCCATGATCATACAGATAGCGGTGTAGCTATTTCCATGTTCATACAGATAGCGGTGTGGATATTTCCATGTTCATAGAGATAGCGGTGTAGATATTTCCATGTTTATACAGATAGCGGTGTAGATATCTACTTCTTAATACAGATGGCGGTGTAGATATTTATATGTTCATACAGATGGCAGTGCAGATATTTCCATGTTCATACAGATGGTGGTGTAGATATTTCCATGTTTATAGAGATAGCGGTGTAGTTATTTCCATGTGCAAACAGATAGCTGTGTAAATATTTCCATGTATATGCAGATAGCTTTGTAGATATTTCCATTTTCATGCAGATAGCGGTGTAGATATTTCCATTTTCAAACAGATAGCGGTGTAGATATTTCCATGTTCATACAGATAGCGGTGTGGATATTTCCATGTTTTTACAGATAGCGGTGAAGATGTATGCATGTTTACACAGATAGAGGTGTAGATATTTTCATGTTCATACAGATAGCGGTGTAGATATTTCCATGTTCATACAGATAGCGGTGTAGATATTTCCATGTTTATACAGATATCGGTGTAGATATTTCCATGTTTACAGATAGCGGAGTAGATATCTCCATCTTAATACAGATGGCGGTGTAGATATTTATATGATCATACAGATGGCGGTGCAGATATTTCCATGTTCATACAGATGGCGGTGTAGATATTTCCATGTTTATAGAGATATCTGTGTAGTTATTTCCATGTGTAAAGAGATACCTGTATAGATATTTCCATGTATATGCAGATAGCTTTGTAGATATTTCCATTTTCATGCAGACAGCGGTGTAGATATTTCCATGTTCAAACAGATAGCGGTGTAGATATTTCCATGTTCATACAGATAGCTGTGTAGATATTTCCATGTTTATACAGATAGCGGTGTAGATATCTCCATCTTAATACAGATGGCTGTGTAGATATTTATATGTTCATACAGATGGCGGTGCAGATATTTCCATGTTCATACAGATGGTGGTGTAGATATTTCCATGTTTATAGAGATAGCGGTGTAGTTATTTCCATGTGTAAAGAAATAGCTTTGTAGATATTTCCGTGTATATGCAGATAGCTGTGTAGATATTTCCATGTTCATACAGATAGCGGTGTAGATATTTCCATGTTCAAACAGATAGCGGTGTAGATATTTCCATGTTCATACAGATAGCGGTGTAGATATTTCCATGTTTATACAGATAGCGGTGAAGATGTATGCATGTTTGCACAGATAGTGGTGTAGATATTTCCATGTTCATACAGATAGCGGTGTAAATATTTCCATGTTCATGCAGATAGTGGTGTAGATATTTCCATGTTCATACAGATAGCGGTGTAGATATTTCCATGTTCATACAGATAGCGGTGTAGATATTTCCATGTTCATCCAGAAGGCTGTGTAGATATATCCATGTTCATAAGGATGGCGGTGAAGATATTTCCATGTTCACACAGATAGCCGTGTAGATATTTCCATGTTCATACAGATAGCGGTGTAGATATTTCCATATTCATACAGATAGCGGTGTAGCTATTTCCATGTTCATACAGATAGCGGTGCAGATATTTCCATGTTCATACAGATGGCGGTGTAGATATTTCCATGTTTATAGAGATAGCGGTGTAGTTATTTCCATGTGTAAAGAAATAGCTTTGTAGATATTTCCATGTATATGCAGATAGCTGTGTAGATATTTCCATTTTCATTCAGATAGCGGTGTAGATATTTCCATGTTTATACAGATAGCGGTGTAGATATTTCTATGTTTATACAGGTAGCGGTGTAGATATTTCCATATTCATACAGATAGCAGTGTAGATATTTCCATGTTTAAACAGATAGTGCTGAAGATGTATACATGTTTACACAGATAGCGGTGTAGATATTTCCATGTTCATTCAGGTAGCGGTGTAGATATTTCCATGTTCATCCAGATGGCTGTGTAGATATATCCATGTTCATACAGATGGCAGTGAAGATATTTCCATGTTCCTACAGATAGCGGTGTAGATCTTTCCATGTTCATAGAGATAGCGGTGTAGATCTTTCTATGTTCATACAGATTGCGGTGTAGATATTTCCAGGTTCATCCAGATGGCTGTGTAGATATATCTATATTCATACAGATGGCGGTGAAGATATTTCCATGTTCATGCAGATAGCGGTGTAGATATATCTATGTTCATACAGATAGTGGTGTAGATATTTCCATGTTCATACAGATAGCAGTGTAGCTATTTCCATGTTCATACAGATAGCGGTGTAGATACTTCCATGTTCATCCAGATGGCTCTGTAGATATTTCCATGTTTATACAGATAGCGGTGCTGATGTTTCCATGTTTATACAGGTAGAGGTGTAGGTATTTCCATATTTATACAGATAGTGGTGTAGATATTTCCATGTTTATACAGATAGTGGTGTAGATATTTCCATGTTTATACAGATAGCGGTGTAGATATCTCCATCTTAATACAGATGGCGGTGTAGATATTTATATGTTCATACAGATGGCGGTGCAGATATTTCCATGTTCTTACAGATGGCGGTGTAGATATTTCCATGTTAATAGAGATAGCGGTGTAGCTATTTCCATGTGTAAAGAAATAGCTTTGTAGATATCTCCATGTATATGCAGATTGGTGTGTAGATATTTCCATTTTCATGCAGATAGCGGAGTAGATATTTCCATGTTCAAAGAGATAGCGGTGTAGATATTTCCATGTTCATACAGATAGCGGTGCAGATATTTCCATGTTTATACAGATAGCGGTGAAGGTGTATGCATGTTTACACAGATAGTGGTGTAGATATTTCCATGTTCATACAGATAGCGGTGTAGATATTTTCATGTTCATCCAGATGTCTATGTAGATATATCCATGTTCATACAGATGGCGGTGAAGATATTTCCATGTTCATACAGATAGCGGTGTAGATATTTCCATGTTCATACAGATAGCGGTGTAGATATTTCCATGTTCATTGAGATAGCGGTGTAGCTATTTCCATGTTCATACATATAGCGGTGTAGATATTTCCATGTTCATCCAGATGGCTGTGTAGTTATATCCATGTTCATTCAGATGGCGGTGAAGATATTTCCATGATCATACAGATAGCGGTGTAGATATTTCCATGTTCCTACAGATAGCGGTGTAGATATTTCCATGTTCATACAGATAGCGGTGTAGCTATTTCCATGTTCATACAGATAGCGGTGTAGATATTTCCATGTTCATCCAGATGGCTTTGTAGATATTTCCATGTTCATACAGATAGCGGTGCTGATATTTCCATGTTTATACAGGTAGCATTGTAGATATTTCCATGTTTATACAGATAGCGGTGTAGATATTTCCATGTTTATACAGATAGCGGTGAAGATGTATGCATGTTTACACAGTTAGCGGTGTAGATATTTCCATGTTCATACAGATAGCGGTGTAGATATTTCCATGTTCATACAGATGGCTGTGTATACATATCCATGTTCAGAAAGATGGCGTTGAAGATATTTCCATGTTCATACAGGTAGCGGTGTAGATATTTCCATGTACATACAGGTAGCGGTGTAGATATTTCCATGTACATACAGATAGCGGGGTAGATATTTCCATGTTCATACAGATAGCCGTGTAGATACTGCCATGTTTACACAGAAAGCGGTGCTGATAATTCCATGTTTACACAGGTAGCGGTGAACATATTTCCATGTTTATACAGATAGCGGTGAAGATGTATGCATGTTTACACAGATAGCGGTTTAGATATTTCCATGTTCATACAGATGGCGGTGAAGATATTTCCATGTTCATACAGAGAGCGGTGTAGATATTTCCATGTTCATACAGACAGCGGTGTAGATATTTCCATGTTTGTACAGATAGCGGTGTAGATATCTCCATCTTAATACAGATGGCAGTGTAGATATTTATATGTTCATACTGATGGCTGTGCAGATATTTCCATGTTCATACAGACGGCGGTGTAGATATTTCCATGTTCATACAGATAGTGGTGTAGTTATTTCCATGTGTAAAGAGATAGCTGTGTAGATATTTCCATGTATATGCAGATAGCTGTGTAGATATTTCCATGTTCATACAGATAGCGGTGTAGATATTTCCATGTTCAAACAGATAGCGGTGTGGATATTTCCATGTTCATACAGATAGTGGTGTAGATATTTCCATGTTTATACAGATAGCGGTGAAGATGTATGCATGTTTACACAGATACCGGTGTAGATATTTCCATGTTCATCCAGACGGCTGTGTAGACATATCCATGTTCATACAGATGGTGGTGACGATATTTCCATGTACATACAGACGGTGGTGTAGATATTTCCATGTTCATACAGACAGCGGTGCTGATATTTCCATGTTTATACAGGTAGCGGTGTAGATATTTCCATGTTTATACAGATAGCGGTGTAGATATTTCCATGTTTATACCGATAGCGGTGTAGATATTTCCATGTTTATACAGATAGCGGTGTAGATATCTCCATCTTAATACAGATGGCAGTGTAGATATTTATATGTTCATACAGTTGGCGGTGCAGATATTTCCATGTTCATACGTATGGCAGTGAAGATATTTCCATGTTCATACAGATGGCGGTGTAGAAACTTCCATGTTCATACTGATAGAGGTGCTGATATTTCCATGTTTATACAGGTAGCGGTGTAGATATTTCCATGTTTATACAGATAGCGGTGTAGATATTTCCATGTTTATACACATAGCGGTGTAGATATTTCCATGTTTATACAGATAGCGGTGTAGATATTTCCATGTTTATGCAGATAGTTGTGTAGATATCTACATCTTAATACAGATGGCGGTGTAGATATTTAAATGTTCATACAGATGGCTGTGTAGACATATCCATGTTCATACAGATGGCGGTGAAGATATTTCCATGTTCATACAGATAGCGGTGTAGATATTTCCATGTTCATACAGATAGCGGTGTAGATATTTCCATGTTCATACAGATGGCTGTGTAGATATATCCATGTTCCTACAGATGGCGGTGAAGATACTTCCATGTTCATAGAGATGGCAGTGTAGATATTTCCATGTTCATACAGATAGCGGGGCTGATATTTCCATGTTTATACAGGTAGCAGTGTAGATATTTCCTTGTTTATACAGAAAGCGGCATAGATATTTCCATGTTTATACAGATAGCAGTGTAGATATTTCCAAGTTTATACAGATAGCGGTGTAGATATCTCCATCTTAATACAGATGGCGGTGTAGATATTGATATGTTCATACAGATGTCGGTGCAGATATTTCCATGTTCATACAGATGGCGGTGTAGATATTTCCATGTTTATAGAGATAGCAGTGAAGTTATTTCCATGTGTAAAGAGATAGCTGTATAGATATTTCCATGTATATGCAGATAGCTGTGTAGATATTTCCATTTTCATGCAGATAGCGGTGAAGATGTATACATGTTTACACAGATAGCGGTGTAGATATTTCCATGTTCATACAGATAGCGGTGTAGATATTTCCATGTTCATTCAGATGGCTGTGTAGATATATCTATGTTCTTACAGATGGCGGAGAAGATATTTCCATGTTCATACAGATAGCGGTGTAGATATTTCCATGTTCATACAGATAGCGGTGTAGATATTTCCATGTTCATTGAGATAGCGGTGTAGCTATTTCCATGTTCATACATATAGCGGTGTAGATATTTCCATGTTCATCCAGATGGCTGTGTAGTTATATCCATGTTCATTCAGATGGCGGTGAAGATATTTCCATGATCATACAGATAGCGGTGTAGATATTTCCATGTTCCTACAGATAGCGGTGTAGATATTTCCATGTTCATACAGATAGCGGTGTAGCTATTTCCATGTTCATACAGATAGCGGTGTAGATATTTCCATGTTCATCCAGATGGCTTTGTAGATATTTCCATGTTCATACAGATAGCGGTGCTGATATTTCCATGTTTATACAGGTAGCATTGTAGATATTTCCATGTTTATACAGATAGCGGTGTAGATATTTCCATGTTTATACAGATAGCGGTGAAGATGTATGCATGTTTACACAGTTAGCGGTGTAGATATTTCCATGTTCATACAGATAGCGGTGTAGATATTTCCATGTTCATACAGATGGCTGTGTATACATATCCATGTTCAGAAAGATGGCGTTGAAGATATTTCCATGTTCATACAGGTAGCGGTGTAGATATTTCCATGTACATACAGGTAGCGGTGTAGATATTTCCATGTACATACAGATAGCGGGGTAGATATTTCCATGTTCATACAGATAGCCGTGTAGATACTGCCATGTTTACACAGAAAGCGGTGCTGATAATTCCATGTTTACACAGGTAGCGGTGAACATATTTCCATGTTTATACAGATAGCGGTGAAGATGTATGCATGTTTACACAGATAGCGGTTTAGATATTTCCATGTTCATACAGATGGCGGTGAAGATATTTCCATGTTCATACAGAGAGCGGTGTAGATATTTCCATGTTCATACAGACAGCGGTGTAGATATTTCCATGTTTGTACAGATAGCGGTGTAGATATCTCCATCTTAATACAGATGGCAGTGTAGATATTTATATGTTCATACTGATGGCTGTGCAGATATTTCCATGTTCATACAGACGGCGGTGTAGATATTTCCATGTTCATACAGATAGTGGTGTAGTTATTTCCATGTGTAAAGAGATAGCTGTGTAGATATTTCCATGTATATGCAGATAGCTGTGTAGATATTTCCATGTTCATACAGATAGCGGTGTAGATATTTCCATGTTCAAACAGATAGCGGTGTGGATATTTCCATGTTCATACAGATAGTGGTGTAGATATTTCCATGTTTATACAGATAGCGGTGAAGATGTATGCATGTTTACACAGATACCGGTGTAGATATTTCCATGTTCATCCAGACGGCTGTGTAGACATATCCATGTTCATACAGATGGTGGTGACGATATTTCCATGTACATACAGACGGTGGTGTAGATATTTCCATGTTCATACAGACAGCGGTGCTGATATTTCCATGTTTATACAGGTAGCGGTGTAGATATTTCCATGTTTATACAGATAGCGGTGTAGATATTTCCATGTTTATACCGATAGCGGTGTAGATATTTCCATGTTTATACAGATAGCGGTGTAGATATCTCCATCTTAATACAGATGGCAGTGTAGATATTTATATGTTCATACAGTTGGCGGTGCAGATATTTCCATGTTCATACGTATGGCAGTGAAGATATTTCCATGTTCATACAGATGGCGGTGTAGAAACTTCCATGTTCATACTGATAGAGGTGCTGATATTTCCATGTTTATACAGGTAGCGGTGTAGATATTTCCATGTTTATACAGATAGCGGTGTAGATATTTCCATGTTTATACACATAGCGGTGTAGATATTTCCATGTTTATACAGATAGCGGTGTAGATATTTCCATGTTTATGCAGATAGTTGTGTAGATATCTACATCTTAATACAGATGGCGGTGTAGATATTTAAATGTTCATACAGATGGCTGTGTAGACATATCCATGTTCATACAGATGGCGGTGAAGATATTTCCATGTTCATACAGATAGCGGTGTAGATATTTCCATGTTCATACAGATAGCGGTGTAGATATTTCCATGTTCATACAGATGGCTGTGTAGATATATCCATGTTCCTACAGATGGCGGTGAAGATACTTCCATGTTCATAGAGATGGCAGTGTAGATATTTCCATGTTCATACAGATAGCGGGGCTGATATTTCCATGTTTATACAGGTAGCAGTGTAGATATTTCCTTGTTTATACAGAAAGCGGCATAGATATTTCCATGTTTATACAGATAGCAGTGTAGATATTTCCAAGTTTATACAGATAGCGGTGTAGATATCTCCATCTTAATACAGATGGCGGTGTAGATATTGATATGTTCATACAGATGTCGGTGCAGATATTTCCATGTTCATACAGATGGCGGTGTAGATATTTCCATGTTTATAGAGATAGCAGTGAAGTTATTTCCATGTGTAAAGAGATAGCTGTATAGATATTTCCATGTATATGCAGATAGCTGTGTAGATATTTCCATTTTCATGCAGATAGCGGTGAAGATGTATACATGTTTACACAGATAGCGGTGTAGATATTTCCATGTTCATACAGATAGCGGTGTAGATATTTCCATGTTCATTCAGATGGCTGTGTAGATATATCTATGTTCTTACAGATGGCGGAGAAGATATTTCCATGTTCATACAGATAGCTGTGTAGATATTTCCATGTTCATACAGATAGCGGTGTAGATATTTCCATGTTCATACAGATAGCGGTGTAGATATTTCCATGTTCATACAGATAGCGGTGTAGATATTTCCATGTTCATCCAGAAGGCTGTGTAGACATATCCATGTTCATACAGATGGCGGTGAAGATATTTCCATGTTCATACATAGCGGTGCAGATATTTCCATGTTCATACAGATAGCCGTGTAGATATTGCCATGTTTATACCGATAGCGGTGCTGATACTTCCATGTTTATACAGGTAGTGGTGTACATATTTTGATGTTTATACAGATAGCGGTGTAGATATTTCCATGTTCATACAGATAGCAGTGTAGATATTTCCATGTTCATAGAGATAGCGGTGTAGATATTTACATGTTCATACAGATAGCGGTGCTGATATTTCCATGTTTATACAGGTAGCGGTGTAGACATTTCCATGTTTATACAGATAGTGGTGTAGATATTTCCATGTTTATACAGATAGCGGTGTAGATATTTCCAAGTTTATACAGATAGCGGTGTAGATATCTCCATCTTAATACAGATGGCGGTGTAGATATTTATATGTTCATTCAGATGGCGGTGCAGATATTTCCATGTTCATACAGATGGCGGTGTAGATATTTCCATGTTCATACAGATAGCGGTGTAGTTATTTCCATGTGTAAAGAGATAGCTGTGTAGATATTCCCATGTATATGCAGATAGCTGTGTAGATATTTCCATTTTCAAGCAGATAGCGGTGTATATACTTCCCGGTTCAAACAGATAGCGGTGTAGATATTTCCATGTTCATACAGATAGTGGTGTAGATATTTCCATGATCATACAGATAGCGGTGTAGCTATTTCCATGTTCATACAGATAGCGGTGTGGATATTTCCATGTTCATAGAGATAGCGGTGTAGATATTTCCATGTTTATACAGGTAGCGGTGTAGATATTTCCATGTTTATACAGATATCAGTGAAGATGTATGCATGTTTACACAGATAGCGGTGTAGATATTTTCAAGTTCATCCAGATGGCCGTGTAGATATTTCCATGTTCATACAGATAGCTTTGTAGATATTTCCATGTTCATCCAGATGGCTGTGTAGATATATCCATGTTCATACAGATGGCGGTGAAGATATTTCCATGTTCATACAGATGGCTGTGTAGGTATATCCATGTTCATACAGATGGCGGTGACGATATTTCCATGTTCATACAGACGGCGGTGTAGATATTTCCATGTTCATACTGATAGCGGTGCTGATATTTCCATGTTTATACAGGTGGTGGTGTAGATATTTCAATGTTTATACAGATAGCGGTGTAGATATTTCCATGTTCATCCAGATGGCTGTGTAAATATATCCATGTTCATACAGATGGCGGTGAAGACATTTCCATGTTCATACAGATAGCGGTGTAGATATTTCCATGTTCATACAGATAACCGTGTAGATATTGCCATGTTCATACCGATAGCGGTGCTGATACTTCCATGTTTATACAGGTAGCGGTGTAGCTATTTCCATGTTTATACAGATAGCGGTTTGATATCTCCATCTTAATACAGATGGCGGTGTAGATATTTATATGTTCGTACAGATGGCGGTGCAGATATTTCCATGTTCATACAGATGGCGGTGAAGATATTTCCATGTTCATACAGATGGCGGTGTAGATACTTCCATGTTCATACTGATAGCGGTGCTGATATTTCCATGTTTATACAGGTAGCGGTGAAGATATTTCCATGTTTATACAGATAGCGGTGTAGATATGTCCATGTTTATACAGATAGCGGCATAGATATTTCCAGGTTTATACAGATAGCGGTGAAGATATCTCCATCTTAGTACAGATGGCGGTGTAGATATTTATATGTGCATACAGATAGCGGTGCTGATATTTCCATGTTTATACCGGTAGCCGTGTAGATATTTCCATGCTTATACAGATAGCGTTGTAGATTTTTCCAAGTTTATACAGATAGCGGTGTAGATATCTCCATCTTAATACAGATGGTGGTGTAGAAATTTATATGTTCATACAGATGGCGGTGCAGATATTTCCATGTTCATACAGATGGCGGTGTAGATATATCCATGATTATAGAGATAGCAGTGTAGTTATTTCCATGTGTAAAGAGTTAGCTTTGTAGATATTTCCAAGTATATGCAGATAGCAGTGCAGATATTTCCATTTTCATGCAGATAGCAGTGAAGATGTATGCATGTTTACACAGATAGCGGTGTAGATATTTCCATGTACATACAGATTGCGGTGTAGATATTTCCATGTTCATCCAGATGGCTGTGTAGATATATCCATGTTCATACAGATGGCGTTGAAGATATTTCCATGTTGATACACATAGCGGTGTATATATTTCCATGTTCATACAAATGGCGGTGTAGATATTTCCATGTTCATAAAGATAGCAGTGTAGATATTTCCATGTTTATACAGATAGCGGTGTAGATATCTCCTTCTTTATACTGATGGCGGTGGAGATATTTATATGTTCATATAGATGGCGGTGCAGATATTTCCATGTTCATACAGATGGCGGTGTAGATATTTCCATGTTTATAGAGATAGCGGTGTAGATATTTCCATGTGTAAAGAGATAGCTGTGTAGATATTTCCATGTATATGCAGATATCTGTGTAGATATTTCCATTTTCATGCAGATAGCGGTGTAGATATCTCCATGTTCAAATAGATAGCAGTGTAGATATTGCCATGTTCATACAGATAGAGGTGTAGATATTTCCATGTTTATACAGATAGCGGTGAAGATGTATGCATGTTTACACAGATAGCGGTGTAGATATTTCCATGTTCATACAGATAGCGGTGTAGATATTTCCATGTTCATCCAGATGGCTGTGTAGACATATCCATTTTCATACAGATGGCGTTGAAGATATTTCCATGTTCATACAGATAGCGGTGTAGATATTTCCATGTTCATACAGATAGCGGGTTAGATATTTCCATGTTCATACAGATGGCTGTGTAGATATATCCATGTTCATACAGATGGCGGTGAAGATATTTCCATGTTCATACAGATGGCGGTGTAGATATTTCCCTGTTCCTACACATAGCGGTGTAGATATTTCCATGTTCATACCGATAGCGGTGCTGTTATTTCCATGTTTATACAGGTAGCGGTGTAGATATTTCCATGTTCATACAGATAGCGGTGTAGATATTTCCATGTTTATACAGACAGCAGTGTAGATATTTCCTTGTATATACAGATAGCGGTGTAGATTTCTCCTTCTTATTACAGACGGCGTTGTAGATGTTTATATGTTCATACAGATGGCGGTGCAGATATTTCCATGTTCATACGGATGGCGGTGTAGATATTTCCATGTTCATACAGATAGAGGTGTAGATATTTCCATGTTCATACAGATAGCAGTGTAGATATTTCCATGTTCATACAGATAGAGGTGTAGATATTTCCATGTTCATACAGATAGCGGTGTAGATATTTCCATGTTCATACAGATAGCGGTGCTGATATTTCCATGTTTATACAGGTAGCGGTGTAGATATTTCCATGTTTATACAGATAGCGGTGTAGATATCTCCATCTTAATACAGATGGCGGTGTAGATATTTATATGTTCATACAGATGGCGGTGCAGATATTCCCATGTTAATACAGATGGCGGTGTAGATATTTCCATGTTCATACAGATAGCGGTGTAGTTTTTTCCATGTGTAAAGAGATAGCTGTGTAGATATTTCCATGTATATGCAGATAGCTGTGTAGATATTTCCATTTTCATGAAGATAGCGGTGTATATATTTCCATGTTCAAACAGATAGCGGTGTAGATATTTCCATGTTTATACAGATAGCGGTGAAGATGTATGCATGTCTACACAGATAGCAGTGTAGATATTTCCATGTTCATCCAGATGGCTGTGTAGATATATCCATGTTCATACAGATAGCGGTGTAGATATTTCCATGTTCATACAGATAGCGGTGTAGATATTTCCATGTTCATCCAGATGGCTGTGTAGATATATCCATGTTCATACAGATAGCGGTGTAGATATTTCCATGTTCATACAGATAGTGGTGTAGATATTTCCATGTTCATAAAGATAGAGGTGTAGCTATTTCCATGTTCATACAGATAGCGGTGTAGATATTTCCATGTTCAAAGAGATAGCGTTGTAGATATATCCATGTTCATACAGATAGCTGTGCTGATATTTCCATATTTAAACAGGTAGCGGTGTAGATATTTCCATGTTTATACAGATAGTGGTGTAGATATTTCCATGTTTATACAGATAGCGGTGTAGATATTTCCAAGTTTATACAGATAGATGTGTAGATATCTCCATCTTAATACAGATGGTGGTGTAGATATTTATATGTTCATACAGATGGCGGTGCAGATATTTCCGTGTTCATATAGATGGCCGTGTAGATATTTCCATGTTTATAGAGATAGCGGTGTAGTTATTTCCATGTGTAAAGAGATAGCTTTGTAGATATTTCCATGTGTATGCAGATAGCTGTGTAGATATTTCCATTTTCATGCGGATAGCGGTGTAGATATTTCCATGTTCAAACAGATAGCGGTGTAGATATTTCCATGTTCATACAGATAGCGGTGTAGATATTTCCATGTTTATACAGATAGCGGTGAAGATGTATGCATGTTTACAAGGATAGCAGTGTAGATATTTCCATGTTCATACAGATAGCGGTGTAGATATTTCCATGTTCATCCAGATGGCTGTGTAGATATATCCATGTTCATACAGATGGCAGTGAAGATATTTCCATGTTCACACAGATGGCGGTGTAGATATTTCCATGTTCCTACACATAGCGGTGTAGATATTTCCATGTTCATACCGATAGCGGTGCTGTTATTTCCATGTTTATACAGGTAGCGGTGTAGATATTTCCATGTTCATACAGATAGCGGTGTAGATATTTCCATGTTTATACAGACAGCAGTGTAGATATTTCCATGTTCATACAGATAGCGGTGTAGATATTTCCATGTTTATTCAGACAGCAGTGTAGATATTTCCTTGTTTATACTGATAGCGGTGTAGATATCTCCTTCTTAATACAGACGGCGGTGTAGATGTTTATAAGTTCATACAGATGGCGGTGCAGATATTTCCATGTTCATACAGATATCTGTGTAGATATTTCCATGTATATGCAGATAGCTGTGTAGGTATTTCCATTTTCATGCAGATAGCGGCGTAGATATTTCCATTTTCAAACAAATAGCGGTGTAGATATTTCCATGTTCATACAGATAGCGATGTAGATATTTCCATGTTCATACAGATAGAGGTGTAGATATTTCCATGTTCATACAGATAGTGGTGTAGATATTTCCATGTTCATACAGATAGAGGTGTAGATATTTCCATGTTCATACAGATAGCGGTGTAGATATTTCCATGTTCATACAGTCAGCGGTGCTGATATTTCCATGTTTATACAGGTAGCAGTGTAGATATTTCCATGTTTATACAGATAGCGGTGTAGATATCACCATCTTAATACAGATGGCGGTTTAGATATTTATATGTTCATACAGATGGCGGTGCAGATATTCCCATGTTAATACAGATGGCGGTGTAGATATTTCCATGTTCAAACAGATTGCGGTGTAGATATTTCCACGTTTATACAGATAGCGGTGAAGATGTATGCATGTCTACACAGATAGCAGTGTAGATATTTCCATGTTCATCCAGAGTGCTGTTTAGATATATCCATGTTCATACAGATAGCGGTGTAGGTATTTCCATGTTCATACAGATAGCGGTGTAGATATTTACATGTTCATACAGATGGCTGTGTAGATATATCCATGTTCATACAGATAGCAGTGTAGATATTTCGATGTTCATACAGATAGTGGTGTAGATATTTCCATGTTCATACAGATAGTGGTGTAGATATTTCCATGTTCATACAGATAGCGTTGTAGATATTTCCATGTTCAAAGAGATAGCGGTGTAGATATTTCCATGTTCATACAGATAGCTGTGCTGATATTTCCATGTTTATACAGGTAGCGGTGCTGATATTTCCATGTTTATACATGTAGCGGTGAAGATATTTCCATGTTTATACAGATAGCGGTGTAGATATTTCCATGATTATACAGATAGCAGTGTAGATATTTCCATGTTTATACAGATAGCGGTGTAGATATCTCCTTAATACAGATGGCGGTGTAGATATTTATATGTTCATACAGATGGCAGTGCAGATATTTCCATGTTCATACAGATGGCGTTGTAGATATTTCCATGTTCATACAGATAGCAGTGTAGTTACTTCCAAGTGTAAAGAGATAGCTGTGTAGATATTTCCATTTATATGCAGATAGCTGTGTAGATATTTCCATTTTCATGCAGATAGCGGTGTATATATTTCCCTGTTCAAACAGATAGCGGTGTAGATATTTCCATGTTCATACAGATAGAGGTGTAGATATTTCCATGTTCAGACAGATAGTGGTGTAGATATTTCCATGTTCATACAGATAGCGGTGTAGCTATTTCCATGTTCATACAGATAGCGGTGTAGATATTTCCATGTTCATAGAGATAGCGGTGTAGATATTTACATGTTCATACAGATAGCGGTGCTGATATTTCCATGTTTATACAGGTTGCGGTGTAGATATTTCCATGTTTATACAGATACTGATGTAGATATTTCCATGTTTAATCAGATAGCGGTGTAGATATTTCCAAGTTTATACAGATAGCGGTGTAGATATCTCCATCTTCATACAGATGGCGGTGTAGATATTTGTATGTTCATACAGATGGCGGTGCAGATATTTCCATGTTCATATAGATGGCGGTGTAGATATTTCCATGTTTATAGAGATAGCGGTGTAGTTATTTCCATGTTTAAAGAGATAGCTTTGTATATATTTCCAAGTGTATGCAGATAGCTGTGTAGATATTTCCATTTTCATGAAGATAGCGGTGTAGATATTTCCATGTTCAAACAGATAGCGGTGTAGATATTTCCATGTGCATACAGATAGCGGTGTAGATATTTCCATGTTTATACAGATAGCGGTGAAGATTTATGCACGTTTACAAGGATAGCAGTGTAGATGTTTCCATGTTCATGCAGATAGCGGTGTAGATATTTCCATGTTCATCCAGATGGCATTGTAGATATATCCATGTTCATACAGATGGCAGTGAAGATATTTCCATGTTCATACAGATAGCGGTGTAGATATTTCAATGTTCATACAGATAGCGGTTTAGATATTTCCGTGTTCATACCGATAGCGGTGCTGATATTTCCATGTTTATACAGGTAGCGATGTAGATATTTCCATGTTTGTACAGATAGCGGTGTCGATATTTCCATGTTTATACAGATAGCAGTGTAGATATTTCCATGTTTATACAGATATCGGTGTAGATATCTCCTTAATACAGATGGCGGTGTAGATATTTATATGTTCATACAGATGGCGGTGCAGATATTTCCATGTTCATACAGATGGCGTTGTAGATATTTCCATGTTCATACAGATAGCGGTGTAGTTATTTCCATGTGTAAAGAGATAGCTGTGTAGATCTTCCCATGTATATTCAGATAGCTGTGTAGATATTTCCATTTTCATGCAGATAGCGGTTTTATATTTCCCTGTTCAAACAGATAGCGGTGTAGATATTTCCATGTTCATACAGATAGCGGTGTGGATATTTCCATGTTTTTACAGATAGCGGTGAAGATGTATGCATGTTTACACAGATAGCGGTGTAGATATTTTCATGTTCATACAGATAGCGGTGTAGATATTTCCATGTTCATCCAGACGGCTGTGTAGACATATCCATGTTCATACAGATGGCGGTGAAGATATTTCCATGTTCATACAGATGGCTGTGTAGATATATCCATGTTCATACAGTTGGCGGTCAAGATTTTTCCATGTTCATACAGATGGCGGTGTAGATATTTCCATGTTCATACAGATAGCGGGGCTGATATTTCCATGTTTATACAGGTAGCAGTGTAGATATTTCCATGTTTATACAGATAGTGGTGTAGATATTTCCATGTTTATACACATAGCGGTGTAGATAGTTCCATGTTTATACAGATAGCGGTGTAGATATCTCCATCTTAAAGCAGATGGCGGTGTAGATATTTATATGTTCATACTGATGGCGGTGCAGATATTTCCATGTTCATACAGATGGCGGTGAAGATATTTCCATGTTCACAGATGGCGTTGTAGATACTTCCATGTTCATACTGATAGCGGTGCTGATATTTCCATGTTTATACAGGTAGCGGTGTAGATATTTCCATGTTTATACAGATAGTGGTGTAGATATTTCCATGTTTATACACATAGCGGTGTAGATATTTCCATGTTTATACAGATAGCGGTGTAGATATCTCCATCTTAATACAGATGGTGGTGTAGATATTTATATGTTCATTCAGATGGCGGTGCAGATATTTCCATGTTCAAACAGATGGCGGTGTAGATATTTCCATATTCATACAGATAGCGGTGTAGTTATTTCCATGTGTAAAGAGATAGCTGTGTAGATATTTCCATGTATATGCAGATAGCTGTGTAGACATTTCCATTTTCATGCATATAGCGGTGTATATATTTCCCTGTTCAAACAGTTAGCGGTGTAGATATTTCCATGTTCATAAAGATAGCAGTGTAGATATTTCCATGTTTATACAGATAGCGGTGAAGATGTATGCATGTTTACACAGATAGCGGTGTAGATATTTCCATGTTCATCCAGATGGCTGTGTAGATATATCCATGTTCATACAGATAGCGGTGTAGATATTTCCATGTTCATACAGATAGCGGTGTAGATATTTCCATGTTCATACAGATAGCGGTGCAGATATTTCCATGTTCATCCAGATGGCCGTGTAGATATATCCATGTTCATACAGATGGCGGTGAAGATATTTCCATGTTCATACAGATGGCGGTGTAGATATTTCCATGTTCATACAGATAGCGGTGTAGATATTTCCATGTTCATACAGATAGCGGTGTATGTATTTCCATGTTCATACAGATAGCGGTGTAGATATTTCCATGTTCATCCAGATGGCTGTGTAGATATATCCATGTTCATTCAGATAGCGGTGTAGATATTTCCATGTTCATCCAGATGGCTGTGTAGCTATTTCCATGTTTATACAGATAATGGTGTAGATATTTCCATATTCATACAGATAGCGGTGTAGATATTTCCATGTTCATACAGATAGCCGTGTAGATATTGCCATGTTCATACCGATTGCGGTGCTGATACTTCCATGTTTATACAGGTAGCGGTGTACATATTTCCGTGTTTATATAGGTAGCGGTGTAGATATTTCCATGTTCATACAGATAGCGGCGTAGATATTTCCATGTTTATATAGATAGCGGTGTAGATATCTCCTTCTTAATACAGATGGCCTTGTAGATATTTATATGTTCATACAGATGGCGGTGCAGATATCTCCATGTTCATACAGATGGTGGTGTAGATATTTCCATGTTTATAGAGATAGCGGTGTAGTTATTTCCATGTGCAAAGAGATAGCTGTGTAGATATTTCCATGTAAATGCAGATAGCTGTGTAGATATTTCCATTTTCATGCAAATAGCAGTGTAGATATTTCCATGTTCAAACAGGTAGCGGTGTAGATATTTCCATGTTCATACAGATAGCGGTGTGGATATTACCATGTTTATACAAATATCGGTGAAGATGTATGCATGTTTACACAGATTGTGGTGTAGATATTTCCATGTTCATACAGATAGCGGTGTAGATATTTCCATGTTCATCCAGACGGCTGTGTAGACATATCCATGTACATACAGATGGCGGTGAAGATATTTCCATGTTCATACAGATGGCTGTGTAGATATATCCATGTTCATACAGATGGCGGTGAAGATTTTTCCATGTTCATACAGATGGCGGTGTAGATATTTCTATGTTCATGCAGATAGCGGTGCTGATATTTCCATGTTTATACAGGTAGCAGTGTAGATATTTCCATGTTTATGCAGATATCGCTGTAGATATTTCCATGTTTATACACATAGCGGTGTAGATATTTCCATGTTTATACAGATAGCGGTGTAGTTATCTCCATCTTAAAACAGATGGCGGTGTAGATATTTATATGTTCATACAGATGGCGGTGCAGATATTTCCATGTTCATACAGATGGCGGTGTAGATACTTCCATGTTCATACTGATAGCGGTGCTGATATTTCCATGTTTCTACAGGTAGCGGTGTAGCAATTTCCATGTTTGTACAGATAGCGGTGTAGATATGTCCATGTTTATACAGATAGCGGCGTAGATATTCCAGGTTTATACAGATAGCGGTGAAGATATCTCCATCTTAATACAGATGGCGGTGTAGATATTTATATGTGCATACAGATAGCGGTGCTGATATTTCCATGTTTATACAGGTAGCCGTGTAGATATTTCCATGCTTATACAGATAGCGGTGTAGGTTTTTCCAAGTTTATACAGATAGCGGTGTAGATGTCTCCATCTTAATACAGATGGCGGTGTAGAAATTTATATGTTCATACAGATGGCGGTGCAGATATTTCCATGTTCATACAGATGGCGGTGTAGATATTTCCATGATTATAGAGATAGCAGTGTAGTTATTTCCATGTGTAAAGAGATAGCTTTGTAGATATTTCCATGTATATGCAGATAGCTGTGTAGATATTTCCATTTTCATGCAGATAGCGGTGAAGATGTATGCATGTTTACACAGATAGCGGTGTAGATATTTCCATGTGCATACAGATAGCGGTGTAGATATTTCCATGTTCATCCAGATGGCTGTGTAGATATATCCATGTTCATACAGACGGCGGTGAAGATATTTCCATGTTCATACAGATAGCGGTGTAGATATTTCCATGTTCATACAGATAGGGGTGTAGATATTTCCATGTTCATACAGATAGCGGTGTAGATATTTCCATGTTTATACAGATAGCGGTGTAGATATCTCCTTCTTTATACAGATGGCGGTGGAGATATTTATATGTTCATACAGATGGCCGTGCAGATATTTCCATGTTCATACAGATGGCGGTGTAGATATTTCCATGTTTATAGAGATAGCGGTGTAGATATCTCCATCTTAATACAGATGGCGGTGTAGATATGTATATGTTCATACTGATGGCGGTGCAGATATTTCCATGTTCATACAGATGGCGGTGAAGATATTTCCATGTTCATACAGATGGCGTTGTAGATACTTCCATGTTCATACTGATAGCGGTGCTGATATTTCCATGTTTATACAGGTAGCGGTGTAGATATTTCCATGTTTATACAGATAGCGGTGTAGATATTTCCATGTTTATACACATAGCGGTGTAGATATTTCCATGTTTATACAGATAGCGGTGTAGATATCTCCATCTTAATACAGATGGCGGTGTAGATATTTATATGTTCATTCAGATGGCGGTGCAGATATTTCCATGTTCATACAGATGGCGGTGTAGATATTTCCATGTTCATACAGATAGCGGTGTAGTTATTTCCATGTGTAAAGAGATAGCTGTGTAGATATTTCCATGTATATGCAGATAGCTGTGTAGACATTTCCATTTTCATGCATATAGCGGTGTATATATTTCCCTGTTCAAACAGTTAGCGGTGTATATATTTCCATGTTCATAAAGATAGCAGTGTAGATATTTCCATGTTTATACAGATAACGGTGAAGATGTATGCATGTTTACACAGATAGCGGGGTAGATATTTCCATGTTCATCCTGATGGCTGTGTAGATATATCCATGTTCATACAGATAGCGGTGTAGATATTTCCATGTTCATACAGATAGCGGTGCAGATATTTCCATGTTCATCCAGATGGCCGTGTAGATATACCCATGTTCATACAGATGGCGGTGAAGATATTTCCATGTTCATACAGACGGCGGTGTAGATACTTCCATGTTCATACAGATAGCGGTGTAGATATTTCCATATTCATACAGATAGCGGTGTATGTATTTCCATGTTCATACAGATAGCGGTGTAGATATTTCCATGTTCATCCAGATGGCTGTGTAGATATATCCATGTTCATTCAGATAGCGGTGTAGATATTTCCATGTTCATCCAGATGGCTGTGTAGCTATTTCCATGTTTATACAGACAGTGGTGTAGATATTTCCATATTCATACAGATAGCGGTGTAGATATTTCCATGTTCATACAGATAGCCGTGTAGATATTGCCATGTTCATACCGATAGCGGTGCTGATACTTCCATGTTTATACATGTAGCGGTGTACATATTTCCGTGTTTATATAGGTAGCGGTGTAGATATTTCCATGTTCATACAGATAGCGGCGTAGATATTTCCATGTTTATATAGATAGCGGTGTAGATATCTCCTTCTTATACAGATTGCCTTGTAGATACTTATATGTTCATACAGATGGCGGTGCAGATATTTCCATGTTCATACAGATGGTGGTGTAGATATTTCCATGTTTATAGAGATAGCGGTGTAGTTATTTCCATGTGCAAAGAGATAGCTGTGTTGATATTTCCATGTAAATGCAGATAGCTGTGTAGATATTTCCATTTTCATGCAAATAGCGGTGTAGATATTTCCATGTTCAAACAGATAGCGGTGTAGATATTTCCATGTTCATACAGATAGCGGTGTGGATATTACCATGTTTATACAAATAGCGGTGAAGATTAATGCGTGTTTACACAGATTGCGGTGTAGATATTTCCATGTTCATACAGATAGCGGTGTAGATATTTCCATGTTCATCCAGACGGCTGTGTAGACATATCCATGTTCATACAGATGGCGGTGAAGATATTTCCATGTTCATACAGATGGCTGTGTAGATATATCCATGTTCATACAGATGGCGGTGAAGATTTTTCCATGTTCATACAGATGGCGGTGTAGATATTTCTATGTTCATGCAGATAGCGGTGCTGATATTTTCATGTTTATACAGGAAGCAGTGTAGATATTTCCATGTTTATACAGATAGCGGTGTAGATATTTCCATGTTTATACACGTAGCGGTTTAGATATTTCCATGTTTATACAGATAGCGGTGTAGATATCTCCATCTTAAAACAGATGGCGGTGTAGATATTTATATGTTCATACAGATGGGGGTGCAGATATTTCCATGTTCATACAGATGGCGGTGTAGATACTTCCATGTTCATACTGATAGCGGTGCTGATATTTCCATGTTTATACAGGTAGCGGTGTAGCTATTTCCATGTTTGTACAGATAGCGGTGTAGATATGTCCATGTTTATACTGATAGCGGCGTAGATATTTCCAGGTTTATACAGATAGCGGTGAAGATATCTCCATCTTAATACAGATGGCGGTGTAGATATTTATATGTGCATACAGATAGCGGTGCTGATATTTCCATGTTTATACAGGTAGCCGTGTAGATATTTCCATGCTTATACAGATAGCGGTGTAGGTTTTTCCAAGTTTATACAGATAGCGGTGTATATGTCTCCATCTTAATACAGATGGCGGTGTAGAAATTTATATGTTCATACAGATGGCGGTGTAGATATTTCCATGTTCATACAGATGGCCGTGTAGATATTTCCATGATTATAGAGATAGCAGTTTAGTTATTTCCATGTGTAAAGAGATAGCTTTGTAGATATTTCCATGTATATGCAGATAGCTGTGTAGATATTTCCATTTTCATGCAGATAGCGGTGAAGATGTATGCATGTTTACACAGATAGCGGTGTAGATATTTCCATGTGCATACAGATAGCGGTGTAGATATTTCCATGTTCATCCAGATGGCTGTGTAGATATATCCATGTTCATACAGATGACGGTGAAGATATTTCCATGTTCATACAGATAGAGTGTAGATATTTCCATGTTCATACAGATAGCGGTGTAGATATTTCCATGTTCATACAGATAGCTGTGTAGATATTTCCATGTTTATACAGATAGCGGTGTAGATATCTCCTTCTTTATACAGATGGCGGTGGAGATATTTATATGTTCATACAGATGGCGGTGCAGATATTTCCATGTTCATACAGATGGCGGTGTAGATATTTCCATGTTTATAGAGATAGCGGTGTAGATATTTCCATGTGCAAAGAGATAGCTGTGTAGATATTTCCATGTATATGCAGATATCTGTGTAGATGTTTCCATTTTCATGCAGATAGCGGTGTAGATATTTCCATGTTCAAATAGATAGCAGTGTAGATATTTCCATGTTCATACAGATAGCGGTGTTGATATTTCCATGTTTATACTGATAGCGGTGAAGATGTATGCATGTTTACACAGATAGCGGTGTAGATATTTCCATGTTCATACAGAAAGCGGTGTAGATATTTCCATGTTCATACAGATGGCTGTGTAGACATGTCAATTTTCATACAGATGGCGTTGAAGATATTTCCATGTTCATACAGATAGCGGTGTAGATATTTCCATGTTCATACAGATAGCGGGTTAGATATTTCCATGTTCATACAGATGGCTGTGTAGATATATCCATGTTCATACAGATGGCGGTGAAGATATTTCCATGGTCATACAGATGGCGGTTTAGATATTTCCATGTTCCTACACATAGCGGTGTAGATATTTCCATGTTCATACCGATAGCGGTGCTGTTATTTTCATGTTTATACAGGTAGCGGTGTAGATATTTCCATGTTCATACAGATAGCGGTGTAGATATTTCCATGTTTATACAGACAGCAGTGTAGATATTTCCTTGTTTATACTAAGAGCGGTATAGATTTCTCCTTCTTAATACAGACTCCGGCGTAGATGTTTATATGTTCATACAGATGGTGGTGCAGATATTTCCATGTTCATACAGATAGAGGTGTAGATATTTCCATGTTCATACAGATAGCGGTGTAGATATTTCGATGTTCATACAGATAGAGGTGTAGATATTTCCATGTTCATACAGATAGCGGTGTAGATATTTCCATGTTCATACGGATAGCTGTGCTGATATTTCCATGTTTATACAGGTAGCGGTGTAGATATATCTATGTTTATACAGATAGCGGTGTAGATATCTCCATCTTAATAGAGATGGCGGTGTAGATATTTATATGTTCATACAGATGGCGGTGCAGATATTCCCATGTTAATACAGATGGCGGTGTAGATATTTCCATGCTCATACAGATAGCGGTGTAGTTTTCTCCATGTGTAAAGAGATAGCTGTGTAGATATTTCCATGTATATGCAGATAGCTGTGTAGATATTTCCATTTTCATGCAGATAGCGGTGTATATATTTCCATGTTCAAACAGATAGTGGTGTAGATATTTCCATGTTTATACAGATATCGGTGAAGATGCATGCATGTCTACACAGATAGCAGTGTAGATATTTCCATGTTCATCCAGATGGCTGTGTAGATATATCCATGTTCATACAGATATCGGTGTAGATATTTCCATGTTCATACAGATAGCGGTGTAGATATTTCCATGTTCATCCAGATGGCTGTGTAGATATATCCATGTTCATACAGATAGCGGTGTAGATATTTCCATGTTCATACAGATAGTGGTGTAGATATTTGCATGTTCATAAAGATAGCGGTGTAGCTATTTCCATGTTCATACAGATAGCGGTGTAGATATTTCCATGTTCAAGGAGATAGCGGTGTAGATATTTCCATGTTCATACAGATAGCTGTGCTGATATTTCCATATTTATACAGGTAGCGGTGTTGATATTTCCATGTTTATACAGATAGCCGTGTAGATATTTCCATGTTTATACAGGTAGCGGTGTAGATATTTCCATGTTCATACAGATAGCGGTGTAGATATTTCCATGTTTATACAGACAGCAGTGTAGATATTTCCTTGTTTATACAGATAGCGGTGTAGATTTCTCCTTCTTTATACAGACGGCGGTGTAGATGTTTATATGTTCATACAGATGGCGGTGCAGATATTTCCATGTTCATACAGATGGAGGTGTAGATATTTCCATGTGCATACAGATAGCGGTGTAGATATTTCCATGTTCATCCAGATGGCTGTGTAGATATATCCATGTTCATACGGATGGCGGTGAAGATATTTCCATGTTCATACACATAGCGGTGTAGATATTTCCATGTTCATACAGATAGCGGTGTAGATATTTCCATGTTCATACAGATATCGGTGTAGATATTTCCATGTTTATACAGATAGCGGTGTAGATATCTACTTCTTTATACAGATGGCGGTGGAGATATTTATATGTTCATACAGGTGGCGGTGCAGATATTTCCATGTTCATACAGATGGCGGTGTAGATATTTCCATGTTTATAGAGATAGCGGTGTAGATATTTCCATGTGCAAAGAGATAGCTGTGTAGATATTTCCATGTATATGCAGATATCTGTGTAGATATTTCCATTTTCATGCAGATAGCGGTGTAGATATTTCCATGTTCAAATAGATAGCAGTGTAGATGTTTCCATGTTCATACAGATAGTGGTGTAGATATTTCCATGTTTATACAGATAGCGGTGAAGATGTATGCATGTTTACACAGATAGCGGTGTAGATATTTCTATGTTCATACAGATAGCGGTGTAGGTATTTCTATGTTCATACAGATAGCGGTGTAGATATTTCCATGTTCATCCAGATGGCTGTGTAGACATATCCATTTTCATACAGATGGCGTTGAAGATATTTCCATGTTCATACAGATAGCCGTGTAGATATTTCCATGTTCATACAGATAGCGGGTTAGATATTTCCATGTTCATACACATGGCTGTGTAGATATATACATGTTCATGCAGATGGCGGTGAAGATATTTCCATGTTCATACAGATGGCGGTGTAGATATTTCCATGTTCATACCGATAGCTGTGCTGTTATTTCCATGTTTATACAGGTAGCGGTGTAGATATTTCCATGTTCATACAGATAGCGGTGTAGATATTTCCAGGTTTATACAGACAGCAGTGTAGATATTTCCTTGTTTATACAGATAGCGGTGTAGATTTCTCCTTCTTAATACAGACGGCGGTGTAGATGTTTATATGTTCATACAGATGGCGGTGCAGATATTTCCATGTTCATACAGATAGAGGTGTAGATATTTCCATGTTCATACAGATAGCGGTGTAGATATATCCATGTTCATACAGATAGAGGTGTAGTTATTTCCATGTTCATACAGATAGCGGTGTAGATATTTCCATGTTCATACAGATAGCGGTGCTGATATTTCCATGTTTATACAGGTAGCGGTGTAGATATTTCCATGTTTATACAGATAGCGGTGTAGATATCTCCATTTTAATAGAGATGGCGGTGTAGATATTTCCATGCTCATACAGATAGCGGTGTAGTTTTTTAGACGTGTAAAGAGATAGCTGTGCAGATATTTCCATTTTCATGGAGATAGCGGTGTATATATTTCCATGTTCAAACAGATAGCAGTGTAGATATTTCCATGTGTATACAGATAGCGGTGAAGATGTATGCATGTCTACACAGAGAGCAGTGTAGATATTTCCATGTTCATCCAGATGGCTGTGTAGATATATCCATGTTCATACAGATAGCGGTGTAGATATTTCCATGTTCATACAGATAGTGGTGTAGATATTTCCATGTTCATAAAGATAGCGGTGTAGCTATTTCCATGTTCATACAGATAGCGGTGTAGATATTTCCATGTTCAAGGAGATAGCGGTGTAGATATTTCCATGTTTATACAGATAGTGGTGTAGATTTTTCCATGTTTATACAGATAGCGGTGTAGATATTTCCAAGTTTATACAGATAGATGTGTAGATATCTCCATCTTAATACAGATGGTGGTGTAGATATTTATATGTTCATACAGATGGCGGTGCAGATATTTCCGTGTTCATATAGATGGCCGTGTAGATATTTCCAAGTTTATAGAGATAGCGGTGTAGTTATTTCCATGTGCAAAGAGATAGCTTTGTAGATATTTCCATGTGTATGCAGACAGCTGTGTAGGTATTTCCATTTTCATGCGGATAGCTGTGTAGATATTTCCATTTTCAAACATATAGCGGTGTACATATTTCCATGTTCATACAGATAGCGGTGTAGATATTTCCATGTTTATACAGATAGCGGAGAAGATGTATGCATGTTTACAAGGATAGCAGTGTAGATATTTCCATGTTCATACAGATAGCGGTGTAGATATTTCCATGTTCAACCAGATGGCTGTGTAGATATATCCATGTTCATACAGATGGCAGTGAAGATATTTCCATGTTCACACAGATGGCGGTGTAGATATTTCCATGTTCCTACACATAGCGGTGTAGATATTTCCATGTTCATACCGATAGCGGTGCTGTTATTTCCATGTTTATACAGGTAGCGGTGTAGATATTTCCATGTTCATACAGATAGCGGTGTAGATATTTCCATGTTTATACAGACAGCAGGGTAGATATTTCCTTGTTTATACAGATAGCGGTGTAGATAACTCCTTCTTAATACAGACGGCGGTGTAGATGTTTATATGTTCATACAGATGGCGGTGCAGATATTTCCATGTTCATACAGATGGCGGTGTAGATATTTCCATGTTTATAGAGATAGCGGTGTAGATATCTCCTTCTTAATACAGATGGCGGTGTAGATGTTTATATGTCCCTACAGATGGCGGTGCAGATATTTCCATGTTCATACAGATAGCTGTGTAGATGTTTCCATGTATATGCAGATAGCTGTGTAGATATTTCCATTTTCATGCAGATAGCGGTGTAGATATTTCCATGTTCAAACAGATAGCGGTGTAGATATTTCCATGTTCATACAGATAGCGATGTAGATATTTCCATGTTCATACAGATAGATGTGTAGATATTTCCATGTTCATACAGATAGCTGTGTAGATATTTCCATGTTCATACAGATAGCGGTGCTGATATTTCCATGTTTATACAGGTTGCGGTGTAGATACTTCCATGTTTATACAGATAGTGGTGTAGGTATCTCCATCTTAATACAGATGGCTGTGTAGATATTTATATGTTCATACAGATGGCGGTGCAGATATTCCCATGTTAATACAGATGGCGGTGTAGATATTTCCATGTTCAAACAGATAGCGGTGTAGATATTTCCACGTTTATACAGATAGTGGTGAAGATGTATGCATGTCTACACAGACAGCAGTGCAGATATTTCCATGTTCATCCAGATGGCTGTGTAGATATATCCATGTTCATACAGATAGCGGTGTAGATATTTCCATGTTCATCCAGATGGCTGTGTAGATATATCCATGTTCATACAAAAGGCAGTGAACATATTTCCATGTTCATACAGATAGCGGTGTAGATATTTCCATGTTCATACAGATAGCGGTGTAGATATTTCCGTGTACATACCGAAAGCGGTGCTGATATTTCCATGTTTATACATGTAACGGTGTAGATATTTCCATGTTTACACAGATAGCGGTGTAGATATTTCCATGTTTATACAGATTGCAGTGTAGATATTTCCATGTTTATACAGATAGCGGTGTAGATTTCTCCTTCTTAATACAGATGGCGGTGTAAATATTTATATGTTCATACAGATGGCGGTGCAGATATTTCCATGCTCATACAGATGGCGGTGTAGATATTTCCATGTTCATACAGATAGCGGTGTAGTTATTTCCATGTGTAAAGAGATAGCTGTGTAGATATTTCCATGTATATGCAGATAGCTGTGTAGATATTTCCATTTTCATACAGATAGCGTTGTATATATTTCCCAGTTCAAACAGATAGCGGTGTAGATATTTCCATGTTCATACAGATAGAGGTGTAGATATTTCCATGTACATACAGATAGTGGTGTAGATATTTCCATGTTCATACAGATAGCGGTGTAGCTATTTCCATGTTCATACAGATAGCGGTGTAGATATTTCCATGTTCAAGGAGATAGCGGTGTAGATATTTCCATGTTTATACAGATAGTGGTGTAGATTTTTCCATGTTTATACAGATAGCGGTGTAGATATTTCCAAGTTTATACAGATAGATGTGTAGATATCTCATCTTAATACAGATGGTGGTGTAGATATTTATATGTTCATACAGATGGCGGTGCAGATATTTCCGTGTTCATATAGATGGCCGTGTAGATATTTCCATGTTTATAGAGATAGCGGTGTAGTTATTTCCATATGCAAAGAGATAGCTTTGTAGATATTTCCATGTGTATGCAGACAGCTGTGTAGATATTTCCATTTTCATGCGGATAGCTGTGTAGATATTTCCATTTTCAAACATATAGCGGTGTACATATTTCCATGTTCATACAGATAGCGGTGTAGATATTTCCATGTTTATACAGATAGCGGTGAAGATGTATGCATGTTTACAAGGATAGCAGTGTAGATATTTCCATGTTCATACAGATAGCGGTGTAGATATTTCCATGTTCATCCAGATGGCTGTGTAGATATATCCATGTTCATACAGATGGCAGTGAAGATATTTCCATGTTCACACAGATGGCGGTGTAGATATTTCCATGTTCCTACACATAGCGGTGTAGATATTTCCATGTTCATACCGATAGCGGTGCTGTTATTTCCATGTTTATACAGGTAGCGGTGTAGATATTTCCATGTTCATACAGATAGCGGTGTAGATATTTCCACGTTCATAGAGATAGCGGTGTAGATATTTACATGTTCATACAGATAGCGGTGCTGATATTTCCATGTTTTTACAGGTAGCGGTGTAGATATTTCCATGTTTATACAGATACTGATGTAGATATTTCCATGTTTATTCAGATAGCGGTGTAGATATTTCCAAGTTTATACAGATAGCGGTGTAGATATATCCATCTTAATACAGATGGCGGTGTAGTTATTTATATGTTCATACAGATGGCGGTGCAGATATTTCCATGTTCATATAGATGGCGGTGTAGATATTTCCATGTTTATAGAGATAGCGGTGTAGTTATTTCCATGTGTAAAGAGATAGCTTTGTAGATATTTCCATGTGTATGCAGATAGCTGTGTAGATATTTCCATTTTCATGCAGATAGCGGTGTAGATATTTCCATGTTCCAACAGATAGCGGTGTAGATATTTCCATGTTCATACAGATAGCAGTGTAGATATTTCCATGTTTATACAGATAGCGGTGAAGATGTATGCATGTTTACAAGGATAGCAGTGTAGATGTTTCCATGTCCATGCAGATAGCGGTGTAGATATTTCCATGTTCATCCAGATGGCATTGTAGATATATCCATGTTCATACAGATGGCAGTGAAGATATTTCCATGTTCATACACATAGCGGTGTAGATATTTCCATGTTCATACAGATAACGGTGAAGATATTTCCGTGTTCATACCGATAGCGGTGCTGATATTTCCATGTTTATACAGGTAGCGATGTAGATATTTCCATGTTTGTACAGATAGCGGTGTAGATATTTCCATGTTTATACAGATAGCAGTGTAGATATTTCCATGTTTATACAGATATCGGTGTAGATATCTCCTTCTTAATGCAGATGGCGGTGTAGATATTTATATGTTCATACAGATGGCGGTGCAGATATTTCCATGTTCATACAGATGGCGGTGTAGATATTTCCATGTTCATACAGATAGCGGTGTAGTAATTTCCATGTGTAAAGAGATAGCTGTGTAGATCTTCCCATGTATATTCAGATAGCTGTGTAGATATTTCCATTTTCATGCAGATAGCGGTGTACATATTTCCCTGTTCAAACAGATAGCGGTGTAGATATTTCCATGTTCATACAGATAGTGGTGTAGATATTTCCATGTTCATACAGATAGCGGTGTAGCTATTTCCATGTTCATACAGATAGCGGTGTGGATATTTCCATGTTCATAGAGATAGCGGTGTAGATATTTCCATGTTCATAGAGATAGCGGTGCTGATATTTCCATGTTTTTACAGGTAGCGGTGTAGATATTTCCATGTTTATACAGATACTGATGTAGATATTTCCATGTTTATTCAGATAGCGGTGTAGATATCTCCTTCTTAATACAGATGGCGGTGTAGATATTTCCATGTTCATCCAGACGGCTGTGTAGACATATCCATGTTCATACAGATGGCGGTGAAGATATTTCCATGTTCATACAGATGGCTGTGTAGATATATCCATGTTCATACAGATGACGGTGAAGATATTTCCATGTTCATACAGATGGCGGTGTAGATATTTCCATGTTCATACAGATAGCGGTGCTGATATTTCCATGTTTATACAGGTAGCAGTGTAGATATTTCCATGTTTATGCAGATAGCGGTGTAGATATTTGCATGTTTATACACATAACGGTGTAGATATTTCCATGTTTATACAGATAGCGGTGTAGATATCTCCATCTTAATACAGATGGCGGTGTAGATATTTATATGTTCACACAGATGGCGGAGCAGATATATCCATGTTCATACAGATGGCGGTGAAGATATTTCCATGTTCATACAGATGGCGGTGTAGATACTTCCATGTTCATACTGACAGCAGTGCTGATATTTCCATGTTTATACAGGTAGCGGTGTAGATATTTCCATTTTCAAGCAGATAGCAGTGTATATACTTCCCTGTTCAAACAGATAGCGGTGTAGATATTTCCATGTTCATACAGATAGTGGTGTAGATATTTCCATGTTCGTACAGATAGCAGTGTAGCTATTTCCATGGTCATACAGATAGCGGTGTGGATATTTCCATGTTCATAGAGATAGCGGTGTAGATATTTCCATGTTCATCCAGATGGCTGTGTACATATATCCATGTTCATACAGATGGCGGTGAAGATATTTCCATGTTCATACAGATGGCGTTGTAGATATTTCCATGTTCACACAGATAGCTGTGTAGATATTGCCATGTTCATACCGACAGCGGTGCTGATACTTCCATGTTTATACAGGTAGCGGTGTACATATTTCTGTGTTTATACAGGTAGCGGTGTAGATATTTCCATGTTCATACAGATAGCGGTGTAGATATTTCCATGTTTATACAGATAGCGTTGTAGATATCTCCTTCTTAATACAGACGGCGGTGTAGATATTTATATGTTCATACAGATGGCGGTGCAGATATTTCCATGTTCATACAGGTGGTGGTGTAGATATTTCCATGTTTATAGAGATAGCGGTGTAGTTATTTCCATGTGCAAAGAGATAGCTGTTTAGATATTTCCATGTATATGCAGATAGCTGTGTAGATATTTCCATTTTCATGCAGATAGCGGTGTAGATATTTCCATGTTCAAACAGATAGCGGTGTAGATATTTCCATGTTCATACAGATAGCGGTGTGGATATTTCCATGTTTATACAGATAGCAGTGAAGATGTATGCATGTTTAAACAGATAGCGGTGTAGATAGTTCCATGTTCATACAGATAGCGGTGTAGATATTTCCATGTTCTTCCAGAGGGCTGTGTAGACATATCCATGTTCATACAGATGGCGGTGAAGATATTTCCATGTTCATACAGATGGCTGTGTAGATATATCCAAGTTCATACAGATGACGGTGAAGATTTTTCCATGTTCATACAGATGGCGGTGTAGATATTTCCATTTTCATACAGATAGCGATGCTGATATTTCCATGTTTATACAGGTAGCAGTGTAGATATTTCCATGTTTATACACATAGCGGTGTAGATATTTCCATGTTCATACAGATAGCGGTGTAGATATCTCCATCTTAATACAGATGGCGGTGTAGATATTTATATGTTCATACAGATGGCGGTGCAGATATTTCCATGTTCATACAGACGGCGGTGATGTTATTTCCATGTTCATACAGATTGCGGTGTAGTTACTTCCATGTTCATACTGATAGCGGTGCTGATATTTCCATGTTTATACAGGTAGCGGTGTAGATATTTCCATGTTTATACACATAGCGGTGTAGATATTTCCATGTTTATACAGATAGCGGTGTAGATATCTCCATCTTAATACAGATGGCGTTGTAGATATTTATATGTTCTTTCAGATGGCGGTGCAGATATTTCCATGTTCATACAGATGGCGGTGTATCTATTTCCATGTTCATACAGATAGCAGTGTAGTTATTTCCATGTGTAAAGAGATAGCTGTGTAGATATTCCCATGTATATGCAGATAGCTGTGTAGATATTTCCATTTTCAAGCAGATAGCAGTGTATATACTTCCCTGTTCAAACAGATAGCGGTGTAGATATTTCCATGTTCATACAGATAGTGGTGAAGGTATTTCCATGTTTGTACAGATAGCGGTGTAGATATCTCCATCTTAATACAGATGGCGGTGTAGATATTTATATGTTCATACAGATGGCGGTGCAGATATTTCCATGTTCATACAGACGGCGGTGTAGATATTTCCATGTTCATACAGATAGTGGTGTAGTTATTTCCATGTGTAAAGAGATAGCTGTGTAGATATTTCCATGTATATGCAGATAGCTGTGTAGATATTTCCATTTTCATGCAGATAGCAGTGTATATATTTCCCTGTTCAAACAGTTAGCGGTGTAGATATTTCCATGTTCAGAAAGATAGCGGTGTAGATATTTCCATGTTTATACAGATAGCGGTGAAGATGTATGCATGTTTACACAGATAGCGGTGTAGATATTTCCATGTTCATCCAGATGGCTGTGTAGATATATCCATGTTCATACAGATAGCGGTGTAGATATTTCCATCTTCATACAGATAGCGGTGCAGATATTTCCATGTTCATCCAGATGGCTGTGTAGATATATCCATGTTCATACAGATGGCGGTGAAGATATTTCCATGTTCATACAGATAGCGGTGTAGATATTTCCATGTTCATACAGAAAGCGGTGTAGATATTTCCATGTTCATACAGATAGCGGTGTATATATTTCCATGTTCATACAGATAGCAGTGTAGATATTTCCATTTTCAAGCAGATAGCGCTCTGTATATTTCCATGTTCAAACAGATAGCGGTGTAGATATTTCCATGTTCATAAAGATAGTGGTGTAGATATTTCCATGTTTATACATATAGCGGTGAAAATGTATGCATGTTTACACAGATAGCGGTGTAGATATTTCCATGTTCATCCAGATGGCTGTGTAGATATATCCATGTTCATACAGATGGCGGTGTAGATATTTCCATGTTCATACAGATAGCGGTGTAGATATTTCCATGTTCATACAGATAGCGGTGTAGATATTTCCATGTTCATCCAGATGGCTGTGTAGATATATCCATGTTCATACAGATGGCTGTGAAGATATTTCCATGTTCATACAGATAGCGGTGTAGATATTTCCATGTTCATACAGATAGCCGTGTAGATATTGCGATTTTCATACCGATAGCGGTGCTGATACTTCCATGTTTATACAGGTAGTGGTGTACATATTTCCGTGTTTATACAGATAGCGGTGTAGATATTTCCATGTTCATACAGATAGCGGTGTAGATATTTCCATGTTTATACAGATAGCGGTGTAGATATGTCCTTCTTAATACAGATGGCGGTGTAGATATTTCCATGTTCATACAGATGGCGGTGTAGATATTTCCATGTTTATAGAGATAGCGGTGTAGTTATTTCCATGTGCAAAGAGATAGCTGTGTAGATATTTCCATTTATATGCAGATAGTTGTGTAGATATTTCCATTTTCATGCAGATAGCGGTGTAGATATTTCCATGTTCAAACAGATAGCGGTGTAGATATTTCCATGTCCATACAGATAGCGGTGTAGATATTTCCATGTTTATACAGATAGCGGTGAAGATATATGCATGTTTACACAGATAGCGGTGTAGATATTTCCATGTTCATACAGACGGCTGTGTAGACATATCCATGTTCATACAGATGGCGGTGAAGATATTTCCATGTTCATACAGATGGTTGTGTAGATATATCCATGTTCATACAGATGGCGGTGACGATATTTCCATGTTCATACAGACGGCGGTGTAGATATTTCCATGTTCATACAGATAGCGGTGCTGATATTTCCATGTTTATACAGGTAGCGGTGTAGATATTTCCATGTTTATACAGTTAGCGGTGTAGATATTTCCATGTTCATCCAGATGGCTGTGTAGATATATCCATGTTCATACAGATGGCGGTGAAGACATTTCCATGTTCATACAGATAGCGGTGTAGATATTTCCATGTTCATACAGATAACCGTGTAGATATTGCCATGTTCATAATGATAGCGGTGCTGATACTTCCATGTTTATACAGGTAGCGGTGTAGATATTTCCATGTTTATACACATAGCGGTGTAGATATTTCCATGTTTATACAGATAGCGGTATAGATATATCCATCTTAATACAGATGGCGGTGTAGATATTTAAATGTTCATACAGGTGGCGGAGCAGATATTTCCATGTTCATACGGATGGCGGTGAAGATATTTCCATGTTCGTACAGATGGCGGTGTAGAAACTTCCATGTTCATACTGATAACGGTGCTGACTTTTCCATGTTTACACAGGTAGCGGTGTAGATATTTCTATGTTTATACAGATAGCAGTGTAGATATTTCCATGTTTATACATATAGCAGTGTAGATATTTCCATGTTCATACCGATAGCGGTGCTGATACTTCCATGTTTATACAGGTAGCGGTGTACATATTTCCGTGTTTATACAGATAGCGGTGTAGATATTTCCATGTTCATACAGATAGCGGTGTAGATATTTCCATGTTTATACAGATAGCGGTGTAGATATCTCCTTCTTAATACAGATGGCGGTGTAGATATTTCCATGTTCATACAGATGGCGGTGTAGATATTTCCATGTTTATAGAGATAGCGGTGTGGTTATTTCCATGTGCAAAGAGATAGCTGTGTAGATATTTCCATTTATATGCAGATATTTGTGTAGATATTTCCATTTTCATGCAGATAGCGGTGTAGATATTTCCTTGTTCATACAGATAGCGGTGTAGATATTTCCATGTTTATACAGATAGCGGTGTAGATATCTCCATCTTAATACAGATGGCTGTGTAGATATTTATATGTTCATACAGATGGCGGTGCAGATATTTCCATGTTCATACGTATGGCGGTGAAGATATTTCCATGTTCATACAAATGGCGGTGTAGATATTTCCATGTTCATACAGATAGCGGGGCTGATATTTCCATGTTTATACATGTAGCGGTGTAGATATTTCCATGTTTATACAGATAGCGGTGTAGATATTTCCATGTTTATACACATAGCGGTGTAGATATTTCCATGTTCATACAGATAGCGGTGTATGTATTTCCATTTTCATACAGATAGCGGTGTAGATATTTCCATTTTCAGGCAGATAGCGGTGTATATATTTCCCTGTTCAAACAGTTAGCGGTGTAGATATTTCCATGTTCATAAAAATAGCGGTGTAGATATTTCCATGTTTATACAGATAGCGGTGAAGTCGTATGCATGTTTACACGGAGAGCTGTGTAGATATTTCCACGTTCATCCAGATGGCTGTGTAGATATATCCATGTTCATACAGATTGCGGTGAAGATATTTCCATGTTCATACAGATAGCGGTGTAGATGTTTCCATGTTCATTCAGATGGCTGTGTAGATATATCCATGTTCATACAGATGGCGGTGAAGACATTTCCATGTTCATACAGATTGCGGTGTAGATATTTCCATGTTCATACAGATAGCCGTGTAGATATTGCCATGTTCATACCGATAGCGGTGCTGATACTTCCATGTTGATCCAGGTAGCGGTGTAGATATTTCCATGTTTATACACATAGCGGTGTAGATATTTCCATGTTTATACAGATAGCGGTGTAGATATCTCCATCTTAATACAGATGGCTGTGTAGATATCTATATGATCATACAGATGGCGGTGCAGATATTTCCATGTTAATACGGATGGCGGTGAAGATATTTCCATGTTCATACAGATGGCGGTGTAGAAACTTCCATGTTCTTACTGATAGCGGTGCTGATATTTCCACGTTTATACTGGTAGCGGTGTAGATATTTCCATGTTTATACAGATAGCAGTGTAGGTATTTCCATGTTTATACTCATAGCGGTGTAGATATTTCCATGTTTATACAGATAGCGGTGTAGATATTTCCATGTTTATGCAGATAGTGGTGTAGATATCTCCATCTTAATACAGATGGCGGTGTAGATATTTAAATGTTCATACAGATGGCTGTGCAGATATTTCCATGTTCATACAGATGGCGGTGTAGATATTTCCATGTTCATACAGATAGCGGTGTAGTTATTTCCATGTGTAAAGAGATAGCTGTGTAGATATTTCCATGTATAAGCAGATAGCTGTGTGGATATTTCCGTTTTCATGCAGATAGCGGTGTGTGTATTTCCCTGTTCAAACAGTTAGCGGTGTAGATATTTCCATGTACATAAAGAGAGCGGTGTAGATATTTCCATGTTTATTCAGACAGCGGTGAAGATGTATGCATGTTTACACAGATAGCGGTGTAGATATTTCCATGTTCATCCACATGCCTGTGTAGATATATCCATGTTCATACAGATGGCGGTGAAGATATTTCCATGTTCATACAGATAGCGGTGTAGATATTTCCATGTTCATACAGATAGCGGTGTAGATATTTCCGTGTTCATACAGATAGCGGTGTATGTATTTCCATGTTCATATAGATAGCGGTGTAGATATTTCCATGTTCATCCAGACGGCTGTGTAGCTATTTCCAGGTTCATACAGATAGTGGTGTAGATATTTCCATGTTCATACAGATAGCGGTGTAGATATTTCCATGTTCATGCAGATAGCCGTGTAGATATTGCCATGTTCATACCGATAGCGCTGCTGATACTTCCATGTTTATACAGGTAGCGGTGTACATATTTCCGTGTTTATACAGGTAGCGGTGTAGATATTTCCATGTTCATACAGATAGCGGTGTAGATATTTCCATGTTTATACAGATAGCGGTGTAGATATCTCCTTGTTAATACAGATGGCGGTGTAGATATTTATAAGTTCATACAGATGGCAGTGCAGATATTTCCATGTTCATACAGATGGTGGTGTAGATATTTCCATGTTTATAGAGATAGCGGTGTAGTTATTTCCATGTACAAAGAGATAGCTGTGTAAATATTTCCAAGTATATGCAGATAGCTTTGTAGATATTTCCATTTTCATGCAGATAGCGGTGTAGATATTTCCATGTTCAAACAGATAGCGGTGTAGATATTTCCATGTTCATACAGATAGCGGTGTGGATATTTCCATGTTTTTACAGATAGCGGTGAAGATGTATGCATGTTTACACAGATAGCGGTGTAGATATTTTCACGTTCATACAGATAGCGGTGTAGATATTTCCATGTTCATCCAGACGGCTGTGTAGACATATCCATGTTCATACAGATGGCGGTGAAGATATTTCCATGTTCATACAGATGGCTGTGTAGATATATCCATGTTCATACAGATGGCGGTGAAGATATTTCCATGTTCATACAGATAGCGGTGTAGATATTTCCATGTTCATACAGATAGCGGTGTAGATATTTCCGTGTTCATACAGATAGCGGTGTATGTATTTCCATGTTCATATAGATAGCGGTGTAGATATTTCCATGTTCATCCAGATGGCTGTGTAGCTATTTCCAGGTTCATACAGATAGTGGTGTAGATATTTCCATGTTCATACAGATAGCGGTGTAGATATTTCCATGTTCATGCAGATAGCCGTGTAGATATTGCCATGTTCATACCGATAGCGCTGCTGATACTTCCATGTTTATACAGGTAGCGGTGTACATATTTCCGTGTTTATACAGGTAGCGGTGTAGATATTTCCATGTTCATACAGATAGCGGTGTAGATATTTCCATGTTTATACAGATAGCGGTGTAGATATCTCCTTGTTAATACAGATGGCGGTGTAGATATTTATAAGTTCATACAGATGGCAGTGCAGATATTTCCATGTTCATACAGATGGTGGTGTAGATATTTCCATGTTTATAGAGATAGCGGTGTAGTTATTTCCATGTACAAAGAGATAGCTGTGTAAATATTTCCAAGTATATGCAGATAGCTTTGTAGATATTTCCATTTTCATGCAGATAGCGGTGTAGATATTTCCATGTTCAAACAGATAGCGGTGTAGATATTTCCATGTTCATACAGATAGCGGTGTGGATATTTCCATGTTTTTACAGATAGCGGTGAAGATGTATGCATGTTTACACAGATAGCGGTGTAGATATTTTCACGTTCATACAGATAGCGGTGTAGATATTTCCATGTTCATCCAGACGGCTGTGTAGACATATCCATGTTCATACAGATGGCGGTGAAGATATTTCCATGTTCATACAGATGGCTGTGTAGATATATCCATGTTCATACAGATGGCGGTGAAGATTTTCCATGTTCATACAGATGGCGGTGTAGATATTTCCATGTTCATACAGATAGCGGTGTAGATATTTCCATGTTTATACAGGTAGCAGTGAAGATATTTCCATGTTTATACAGATAGCGGTGTAGATATTTCCATGTTTATACACATAGCGGTGTAGATATTTCCATGTTTATACAGATAGCGGTGTAGATATCTCCATCTTAATACAGATGACGGTGTAGATATTTATATGTTCATACAGATGGCGGTGCAGATATTTCCATGTTCATACAGATGGCGGTGAAGATATTTCCATGTTCATACAGATGGCGGTGTAGATACTTCCATGTACATACTGATAGCGGTGCTGATATTTCCATGTTTATACAGGTAGCGGTGTAGATATTTCCATGTTTATACAGATAGCGGTGTAGATATCTCCATCTTAATACAGATGGCGGTGTAGATATTTATATGTTCATTCAGATGGCGGTGCAGATATTTCCATGTTCATACAGATGGCGGTGTAGATATTTCCATGTTCATACAGATAGCGGTGTAGTTATTTCTATGTGTAAAGAGATAGCTGTGTAGATATTTCCATGTATATGCAGATATCTGTGTAGACATTTCCATTTTCATGCATATAGCGGTGTATATATTTCCCTGTTCAAACAGATAGCGGTGTAGATATTTCCATGTTCATCCAGATGGCTGTGTAGATATATCCATGTTCATACAGATAGCGGTGTAGATATTTCCATGTTCATACAGATAGCGGTGCAGATATTTCCATGTTCATCCAGATGGCTGTGTAGATATATCCGTGTTCATACAGATGGCGGTGAAGATATTTCCATGTTCATACAGATGGAGTTGTAGATATTTCCATGTTCATACAGATAGCGGTGTAGATATTCCATGTTCATACGGATAGCGGTGTATGTATTTCCATGTTCATACAGATAGCGGTGTAGATATTTCCATGTTCATCCAGATGGCTGTGTAGATATATCCATGTTCATTCAGATAGCGGTGTAGATAATTCCATGTTCATTCAGATGGCTGCGTAGCTATTTCCATGTTTATACAGATAGTGGTGTAGATATTTCCATGTTCATACAGATAGCGGTGTAGATATTTCCATGTTCATACAGATAGCCGAGTAGTTATTGCCATGTTCATACCGATAGCGGTGCTGATACTTCCATGTTTATACAGCTAGCGGTGTACATATTTCCGTGTTTATATAGGTAGCGGTGTAGATATTTCCATGTTCGTACAGATAGCGGTGTAGATATTTCCATGTTTATACAGATAGCGGTGTAGATATCTCCTTCTTAATACAGATGGCCTTGTAGATATTTATATGTTCATACAGATGGCGGTGCAGATATTTCCATGTTCATACAGATGGTGGTGTAGATATTTCCATGTTTATAGAGATAGCGGTGTAGTTATTTCCATGTGCAAAGAGATAGCTGTGTAGTTATTTCCATGTGCAAAGAGATAGCTGTGTTGATATTTCCATGTAAATGCAGATAGCTGAGTAGATATTTCCATTTTCATGCAAATAGCGGTGTAGATATTTCCATGTTCAAACAGATAGCGGTGTAGATATTTCCATGTTCATATAGATAGCGGTGTGGATATTTCCATGTTTATACAGATAGCGGTGAAGATGTATGCATGTTTACACAGATTGCGGTGTAGATATTTCCATGTTCATACAGATAGCGGTGTAGATATTTCCATGTTCATCCAGACGGCTGTGTAGACATATCCATGTTCATACAGATGGCGGTGAAGATTTTTCGATGTTCATACAGATGGCGGTGTAGATATTTCTATGTTCATGCAGATAGCGGTGCTGATATTTCCATGTTTATACAGGTAGCAGTGTAGATATTTCCATGTTTATACAGATAGCGGTGTAGATATTTCCATGTTTATACACAAAGCGGTGTAGATATTTCCATGTTTATACAGATAGCGGTGTAGATATCTCCATGTTTATACAGATGGCGGTGTAGATATTTATATGTTCATACAGATGGCGGTGCAGATATTTCCATGTTCATACAGATGGCGGTGAAGATATTTCCATGTTCATACAGATGGCGGTGTAGATACTTCCCTGTTCATACTGATAGCGGTGCTGATATTTCCATGTTTATACAGGTAGCGTTGTAGATATTTCCATGTTTATACAGATAGCGGTGTAGATATGTCCATTTTTATACAGATAGCGGCGTAGATATTTCCAGGTTTATACAGATAGCGGTGAAGATATCTCCATCTTAATACAGATGGCGGTGTAGATATTTATATGTGCATACAGATAGCGGTGCTGATATTTCCATGTTTATACAGGTAGCCGTGTAGATATTTCCATGCTTATACAGATAGCGGTGTAGATTTTTCCAAGTTTATACAGATAGCGGTGTAGATATCTCCATCTTAATACAGATGGCGGTGTAGAAATTTATATGTTCATACAGATGGCGGTGCAGATATTTCCATGTTCATACAGATGGTGGTGTAGATATTTCCATGATTATAGAGATAGCAGTGTAGTTATTTCCATGTGTAAAGAGATAGCTTTGTAGATATTTCCATGTATATGCAGATAGCTGTGTTGATATTTCCATTTTCATGCAGATAGCGGTGAAATGTATGCATGTTTACACAGATAGCGGTGAAGATATTTCCATGTGCATACAGATAGCGGTGTAGATATTTCCATGTTCATCCAGATGGCTGTGTAGATATATCCACGTTCATACAGATGGTGGTGAAGATATTTCCACGTTCATACAGATAGCGGTGTAGATATTTCCATGTTCATGCAGATAGCGGTGTAGATATTTCCATGTTCATACAGATAGCGGTGTAGATATTTCCATGTTTATACAGATAGCGGTGTAGATATCTCCTTCTTTATACAGATGGCGGTGGAGATATTTATATGTTCATACAGATGGCGGTGCAGATATTTCCATGTTCATACAGATGGCTGTGTAGATATTTCCATGTTTATAGAGATAGTGGTGTAGATATTTCCATGTTCAAATAGATAGCAGTGTAGATATTTCCATGTTCATACAGTTAGCGGTATAGATATTTCCATGTTTATACAGATAGCGGTGAAGATATATGCATGTTTACACAGATAGCGGTGTAGATATCTCCATGTTCACTGATAGCGGTGTAGATATTTCCATGTTCATCCAGATGGCTGTGTAGACATATCCATTTTCATACAGATGGCGTTGAAGATATTTCCATGTTCATACAGATAGCGGTGTAGATATTTCCATGTTCATACAGATAGCGGGTTAGATATTTCCATGTTCATACAGATGGCTGTGTAGATATATCCCTGTTCATACAGATGGCGGTGAAGATATTTCCATGTTCATACAGATGGCGGTGTAGATATTTCCATGTTCCTACACATAGCAGTGTAGATATTTCCATGTTCATACCGATAGCGGTGCTGTTATTTCCATGTTTATACAGGTAGCGGTGTAGATATTTCCATGTTCATACAGATAGCGGTGTAGATATTTCCATGTTTATACAGACAGCAGTGTAGATATTTCCTTGTTTATACTGAGAGCGGTGTAGAATTCTCCTTCTTAATACAGACGCCGGTGTAGATGTTAATATGTTCATACAGATGGCGGTGCAGATATTTCCATGTTCATACATATAGAGGTGTAGATATTTCCATGTTCATACAGATAGCGGTGTAGATATTTCCATGTTCATACAGATAGAGGTGTAGATATTTCCATGTTCATACACATAGCGGTGTAGATATTTCCATGTTCATACAGATAGCGGTGCTGATATTTCCATGTTTATACAGGTAGCGGTGTAGATATTTCCATGTTCATACAGATAGCGGTGTAGATATCTCCATCTTAATAGAGATGGCGGTGTAGATATTTATATGTTCATACAGATGGCGGTGCAGATATTCCCATGTTAATACAGAAGGCGGTGTAGATATTTCCATGCTAGTACAGATAGCGGTGTAGTTTTTTCCATGTGTAAAGAGATAGCTGTGTAGATATTTCCATGTATATGCAGATAGCTGTGTAGATATTTCCATTTTCATGCAGATAGCGTTGTATATATTTCCATGTACAAACAGATAGCGGTGTAGATATTTCCATGTTTATACAGATATCGGTGAAGATGTATGCATGTCTACACAGATAGCAGTGTAGATATTTCCATGTTCATCCAGATGGCTGTGTAGATATATCCATGTTCATACAGATAGCGGTGTAGATATTTCCATGTTCATACAGATAGCGGTGTAGATATTTCCATGTTCATCCAGATGGCTGTGTAGATATATCCATGTTCATACAGATAGCGGTGTAGATATTTCCATGTTCATACAGATAGTGGTGTAGATATTTCCTTTTTCATAAAGATAGCGGTGTAGCTATTTCCATGTTCATACAGATAGCGGTGTAGATATTTACATGTTCAAGGAGATTGCGGTGTAGATATTTCCATGTTCATACAGATAGCTGTGCTGATATTTCCATATTTAAACAGGTAGCGGTGTTGATATTTCCATGTTTATACAGATAGCGGTGTAGATATTTCCATGTTTATACAGGTAGCGGTGTAGATATTTCCATGTTCATACAGATAGCGGTGTAGATATTTCCATGTTTATACAGACAGCAGTGTAGATATTTCCTTGTTTATACAGATAGCGGTGTAGATTTCTCCTTCTTAATACAGACGGCGGTGTAGGTGTTTATAAGTTCATACAGATGGCGGTGCAGATATTTCCATGTTCATACAGATAGAGGTGTAGATATTTCCATGTGCATACAGATAGCGGTGTAGATATTTCCATGTTCATCCAGATGGCTGTGTAGATATATCCATGTTCATACAGATGGCGGTGAAGATATTTCCATGTTCATACACATAGCGGTGTAGATATTTCCATGTTCATACAGATAGCGGTGTAGATATTTCCATGTTTATACAGATATCGTTGAAGATGTATGCATGTCTACACAGATAGCAGTGTAGATATTTCCATGTTCATCCAGATGGCTGTGTAGATATATCCATGTTCATACAGATAGCGGTGTAGATATTTCCATGTTCATACAGATAGCGGTGTAGATATTTCCATGTTCATCCAGATGGCTGTGTAGATATATCCATGTTCATACAGATAGCGATGTAGATATTTCCATGTTCATACAGATAGTGGTGTAGATATTTCCTTTTTCATAAAGATAGCGGTGTAGATATTTCCATGTTCATACAGATAGCGGTGCTGATATTTTCATGTTCATACAGGTAGCGGTGTAGATATTTCCATGTTTATACAGATAGCGGTGTAGATATTTCCATGTTCATCCAGATGGCTGTGTAGATATATCCATGTTCATACAGATAGCGGTGTAAATATTTCCATGTTCATACAGATAGCGGTGTAGATATTTCCATGTTCATACAGATGGCTGTGTAGATATATCCATGTTCATACAGATAGCGGTGTAGATATTTCCATGTTCATACAGATAGTGCTGTAGATCTTTCCATGTTCATACAGATAGCGGTGTAGCTATTTCAATGTTCATACAGATAGCGGTGTAGGTATTTCCATGTTCAAAGAGATAGCTGTGTAGATATTTCCATGTTCATACAGATAGCTGTGCTGATATTTCCATGTTTATACAGGTAGCGGTGTAGATATTTCCATGTTTATACAGATAGTGGTGTAGATATTTCCATGTTTATACAGATAGCGGTGTAGATATTTCCAAGTTTATACAGATAGATGTGTAGATATCTCCATCTTAATACAGATGGTGGTGTAGATACTTATATGTTCATTCAGATGGCGGTGCAGATATTTCCATGTTCATATAGATGGCGGTGTAGATATTTCCATGTTTATAGAGATAGCGGTGTAGTGATTTCCATGTGTAAAGATAGCTTTGTAGATATTTCCATGTGTATGCAGATAGCTGTGTAGATATTTCCATTTTCATGCAGATAGCGGTGTAGATATTTCCATGTTGAAACAGATAGCGGTGTAGATATTTCCATGTTCATACAGATAGCGGTGGAGATATTTCCGTGTTCATACCGATAGCGGTGCTGATATTTCCATGTTCATCCAGATGGCATTGTAGATATATCCATGTTCATACAGATGGCAGTGAAGATATTTCCATGTTCATACAGATAGCGGTGTAGATATTTCCATGTTCATACAGATAGCGGTGGAGGTATTTCCGTGTTCATACCGATAGCGGTGCTGATATTTCCATGTTTATACAGGTAGCGATGTAGATATTTCCATGTTTGTACAGATAGCGGTGTAGATATTTCCATGTTTATACAGATAGCAGTGTAGATATTTCCATGTTTATACAGATATCGGTGTAGATATCTCCTTCTTAATACAGATGGCGTCGTAGACATTTATATGTTCATACAAATGGCGGTGCAGATATTTCCATGTTCATACAGATGGCGGTGTAGATATTTCAATGTTCATACAGATAGCGGGGTAGTTATTTCCATGTGTAAAGAGATAGCTGTGTAGATCTTCCCATGTATATTCAGATAGCTGTGTAGATATTTCCATTTTCATGCAGATAGCGGTGTATATATTTCCCTGTTCAAACAGATAGCGGTGTAGATATTTCCATGTTCATACAGATAGTGGTGTAGATATTTCCTTTTTCATACAGATAGCGGTGTAGCTATTTCCATGTTCATACAGATAGCGGTGTGGATATTTCCATGTTCATAGAGATAGCGGTGTAGGTATTTCCATGTTCATACAGATAGCGGTGCTGATATTTCCATGTTTATACAGGTAGCGGTGTAGATATTTCCATGATTATACAGATAGCGGTGAAGATGTATGCATGTTTACACATATAGCGGTCAATATATTTTCATGTTCATCCAGATGGCTGTGTAGATATTTCCATGTTCATACCGATAGCGGTGTAGATATTTCCATGTTCATCCAGATGGCTGTGTAGATATATCCATGTTCATACAGATGGCAGTGAAGATATTTCCATGTTCATACAGATAGCGGTGTAGATATTTCCATGTTCATACAGATAGCGGTGTAGATATTTCCGTCTTCATACCGATAACGGTGCTGATATTTCCATGTTTATACAGGTAGCGGTGTAGATATTTCCATGTTTATACAGATAGCGTTGTAGATATTTCCATGTTTATACAGATAGCAGTGTAGATATTTCCATGTTTATACAGATAGCGGTGAAGATATCTCTTTCTTAATACAGAGGGCAGTGTAGATATTTATATGTTCATAGAGATGGCGGTGCATATATTTCCATGTTCATACAGGAGGCGGTGTAGATATTTCCATGTTCATACAGATAGCGATGTAGTTATTTCCATGTGTAAAGAGATAGCTGTATAGATATTTCCACGTATATGCAGATAGCTGTTTAGATATTTCCATTTTCATGCAGATAGCGGTGTATATATTTCCCTGTTCAAACAGATAGCGGTGTAGATATTTCCATGTTCATACAGATAATGGTGTAGATATTTCCATGTTCATACAGATAGCGGTGTAGATATTTCCATGTTCATCCAGATGGCTGTGTAGATATATCCATGTTCATACATATAGCGGTGTAGATAATTCCATGTTTATACAGTTAGCGGTGAAGATGTATGCATGTTTACACAGATAGCGGTGTAGATAATTCCATGTTCATCCAGATGGCTGTGTAGATATATCCATGTTCATACAGATGGCGGTGAAGATATTTCCATGTTCATACAGATAGCGGTGTAGCTATTTCCATGTTCATACAGATAGCGGTGTAGATATTTCCATGTTCAAAGAGATAGCTGTGTAGATATTTCCATGTTCATACAGATAGCTGTGCTGATATTTATATGTCTATACAGGTAGCGGTGTAGATATTTCCATGTTTATACAGATAGTGGTGTAGATATTTCCATGTTTATACAGATAGCGGTGTAGATATTTCCAATTTTATACAGAAAGATGTGTAGATATCTCCATCTTAATACAGATGGCGGTGTAGATATTTATATGTTCATTCAGATGGCAGTGCAGATATTTCCATGTTCATATAGATGGCGGTGTAGATATTTCCATGTTTATAGAGATAGCGGTGTAGTTATTTCCATGTGTAAAGAGATAGCTTTGTAGATATTTACATGTGTATGCAGATAGCTGTGTAGATATTTCCATTTTCATGCAGATAGCGGTGTAGATATTTCCATGTTCAAACAGATAGCGGTGTAGATATTTCCATGTTCATACAGATAGCGGTGTAGATATTTCCATGTTTATACAGATAGCGGTGAAGATGTATGAATGTTTACAAGGATAGCAGTGTAGATGTTTCCATGTTCATGCAGATAGCGGTGTAGATATTTCCATGTTCATCCAGATGGCATTGTAGATATATCCATGTTCATACAGATGGCAGTGAAGATATTTCCATGTTTATACAGATAGCGGTGTAGATATTTCCATGTTCATACAGATAGCGGTGGAGATATTTCCGTGTTCATACCGATAGCGGTGCTGATATTTCCATGTTTATACAGGTAGCGATGTAGATATTTCCATGTTTGTACAGATAGCGGTGTAGATATTTCCATGTTTATACAGATAGCAGTGTAGATATTTCTATATTTATACAGATATCGGTGTAGATATCTCCTTCTTAATACAGATGGCGGTGTAGATATTTATATGTTCATACAGATGGCGGTGCAGATATTTCCATGTTCATACAGATGGCGGTGTAGATATTTCCATGTTCATACAGATAGCGGTGTAGTCATTTCCATGTGTAAAGAGATAGCTGTGTAGATCTTCCCATGTATATTCAGATAGCTGTGTAGATATTTCCATTTTCATGCAGATAGCGGTGTATATATTTCCCTGTTCAAACAGATAGCGGTGTAGATATTTCCATGTTCATACAGATAGTGGTGTAGATATTTCCTTTTTCATACAGATAGCGGTGTAGCTATTTCCAAGTTCATACAGATAGCGGTGTGGATATTTCCATATTCATAGAGATAGCGGTGTAGATATTTCCATGTTCATACCGATAGCGGTGCTGTTATTTCCATGTTTATACAGGTAGCGGTGTAGATATTTCCATGTTTATACAGATAGCGGTGAAGATGTATGCATGTTTACACATATAGCGGTGAATATATTTTCATGTTCATCCAGATGGCTGTGTAGATATTTCCATGTTCATACCGATAGCGGTGTAGATATTTCCATGTTCATCCAGATGGCTGTGTAGATATATCCATGTTCATAGAGATGGCAGTGAAGATATTTCCATGTTCATACAGATAGCGGTGTAGATATTTCCATGTTCATACAGATAGCGGTGTAGATATTTCCGTGTTCATACCGATAACGGTGCTGATATTTCCATGTTTATACAGGTAGCGGTGTAGATATTTCCATGTTTATACAGATAGCGGTGTAGATATTTCCATGTTTATACAGATAGCAGTGTAGATATTTCCATGTTTATACAGATAGCGGTGAAGATATCTCTTTCTTAATACAGAGGGCAGTGTAGATATTTATATGTTCATAGAGATGGCGGTGCAGATATTTCCATGTTCATACAGGAGGCGGTGTAGATATTTCCATGTTCATACAGATAGCGGTGTAGTTATTTCCATGTGTAAAGAGATATCTGTATAGATATTTCCAAGTATATGCAGATAGCTGTTTAGATATTTCCATTTTCATGCAGATCGCGGTGTATATATTTCCCTGCTCAAACAGATAGCGGTGTAGATATTTCCATGTTCATACAGATAGTGGTGAAGATTTATGCACGTTTACACAGATAGAGGGGTAGATATTTCCATGTTAATACAGATAGCGGTGTAGATATTTCCATGTTCATCCAGACGGCTGTGTAGACATATCCATGTTCATACAGATGGCGGTGAAGATATTTCCATGTTCATACAGATGGCTGTGTAGATATATCCATGTTCATACAGATGACGGTGAAGATTTTTCCATGTTCATACAGATGGCGGTGTAGATATTTCCATGTTCATACAGATAGCGGTGCTGATATTTCCATGTTTATACAGGTAGCAGTGTAGATATTTCCATGTTTATGCAGATAGCGGTGTAGATATTTCCATGTTCATCCAGACGGCTGTGTAGACATATCCATGTTCATACAGATGGCGGTGAAGATATTTCCATGTTCATACAAATGGCTGTGTAGATATATCCATGCTCATACAGATGACGGTGAACATTTTTCCATGTTCATACAGATGGCGGTGTAGATATTTCCATGTTCATACAGATAGCGGTGCTGATATTTCCATGTTTTACAGGTAGCGGTGTAGATATTTCCATGTTTATACAGATAGCTGTGCTGATATTTCCATGTTTTACAGGTAGCGGTGTAGATATTTCCATGTTTATACAGATAGCGGTGTAGATATTTCCATGTTTATACACATAGCGGTGTTGATATTTCCATGTTCATACAGATAGCGGTGTAGATATCTCCATCTTAATACAGATGGCGGTGTAGATATTTATATGTTCATACAGATGGCGGTGCAGATATTTCCATGTTCATACAGATGGCGGTGAAGATATTTCCATGTTCATACAGATGGCGGTGTAGATACTTCCATGTTCATACTGATAGCCGTGCTGATATTTCCATGTTTATACAGGTAGCGGTGTAGATATTTCCATGTTTATACAGATGGCGGTGTAGATATTTCCATGTTTATACACATAGCGGTGTAGATATTTCCATCTTTATACAGATAGCGGTGTAGATATCTCCATCTTAATACAGATGGCGGTGTAGTTATTTATATGTTCATTCAGATGGCGGTGCAGATATTTCCATGTTCATACAGATGGCGGTGTAGATATTTCCATGTTCATACAGATAGCGGTGTAGTTATTTTCATGTGTAAAGAGATAGCTGTGTAGATATTCCCATGTATATGCAGATAGCTGGGTAGATATTTCCATTTTCAAGCAGATAGCCGTGTATATACTTCCCTGTTCAAACAGATAGCGGTGTAGATATTTCCATGTTTATACAGATAGTGGTGTAGATACTTCCATGTTTGTACAGATAGCGGTGTAGATATCTCCATCTTAATACAGATGGCGGTGTAGATATTTATATGTTCATACAGATGGCGGTGCAGATATTTCCATGTTCATACACACGGCGGTGTAGATATTTCCATGTTCATACAGATAGTGGTGCAGTTATTTCCATGTGTAAAGAGATAGCTGTGTAGATATTTCCATGTATATGCAGATAGCTGTGTAGATATTTCCATTTTCATGCAGATAGCGGTGTATATATTTCCATGTTCAAACAGATAGCGGTGTAGATATTTTCATGTTCAGAAAGATAGCGGTGTAGATATTTCCATGTTAATACAGATAGCGGTGTAGATATTTCCATGTTCATCCAGATGGCTGTGTAGATATATCCATGTTCATACAGATGGCGGTGTAGATATTTCCATCTTCATACAGATAGCGGTGCAGATATTTCCATGTTCATCCAGATGGCTGTGTAGATATATCCATGTTCATACAGATGGCGGTAAAGACATTTCCATGTTCATACAGATAGCTGTTTAGATATTTCCATGTTCATAGAGATAGCCGTGTAGATATTGCCATGTTCATACTGATAGCGGTGCTGATACTTCCATGTTGATACAGGTAGCGGTGTAGATATTTCCATGTTTATACACATAGCGGTGTAGATATTAACATGTTTATACAGATAGCGGTGAAGATGTATGCATGTTTACACAGATAGCGGTGTAGATATTTCCATGTTTATCCACATGGCTGTGTAGATATATCCATGTTCATCCAGATGGCTGTGTAGATATATCCATGTTCATACAGATGGCGGTGAAGATATTTCCATGTTCATACAGGTGGCGTTGTAGATATTTCCATGTTCATGCAGATAGCTGTGTAGATATTGCCATGTTCATACCGATAGCGGTGCTGATACTTCCATGTTTATACCGGTAGCGGTGTACATATTTGCGTGTTTATACAGGTAGCGGTGTAGATATTTCCAGGTTCATACAGATAGCGGTGTAGATATTTCCATGTTTATACAGATAGCAGTGTAGATATCTCCTTCTTAATACAGATGGCGGTGTAGATATTTATATGTTCATACAGATGGCGGTGCAGATATTTCCATGTTCATAGAGATGGTGGTGTAGATATTTCCATGTTTATAGAGGTAGCGGTGTAGTTATTTCCATGCGCAAAGAGATAGCTGTGTAGATATTTCTATATATATGCAGATAGCTGTGTAGATATTTCCATTTTCATGCAGATAGCGGTGTAGATATTTCCATGTTCAAACAGATAGAGGTGTAGATATTTCCATATTCATACAGATAGCGGTGTGGATATTTCCATGTTTATACAGACAGCAGTGAAGATGTATGCATGTTTACACAGATAGCGGTGTAGATATTTCCATGTTCATACAGATAGCGGTGTAGATATTTCCATGTTCATCCAGACGGCTGTGTAGACATATCCATGTTCATACAGATGGCGGTGAAGGTTTTTTCAATGTTCATACAGATTCCGGTGTACATATTTCCATGTTCATACAGATAGCGGTGCTGATATTTCCATGTTTATACAGGTAGCAGTGTAGATATTTCCATGTTTATACAGATAGCGGTGTAGATATTTCCATGTTTATACACATAGTGGTATAGATATTTCCATTTTTATACAGATAGCGGTGTAGATATCTCCATCTTAATACAGATGGCAGTGTAGATATTTATATGTTCATACAGATGGCGGTGCAGATATTTCCATGTTCATATAGATGGCGGTGAAGATATTTCCATGTTCATACAGTTGGCGGTGTAGATACTTCCATGTTCATACTGATAGCGGTGCTGAAATTTCCATGTTTATACAGGTAGCGGTGTAGATATTTCCATGTTTATACAGATAGCAGTGTAGCTATTTCCATGATTATACACATAGCGGTGTAGATATTTCCATGTTTATTCAGATAGCGGTGTAGATATCTCCATCTTAATACAGATGGTGGTGTAGATATTTATATGTTCATTCAGATGGCGGTGCATATATTTCCATGTTCATACAGATGGCGGTGTAGATATTTCCATGTTCATATAGATAGCGGTGTAGTTATTTCCATGTGTAAAGAGATAGCTCTGTAGATATTTCCATGTATATGCAGATAGCTTTGTAGACATTTCCATTTTCATGCAGATAGCGGTGTATATATTTCCCTGTTCAAACAGTTAGCGGTGTAGATATTTCCATGTTCATAAAGATAGCAGTGTAGATATTTCCATGTTTATACAGATAGCGGTGAAGATGTATGCATGTTTACACAGATAGCGGTGTAGATATTTCCATGTTCATCCAGATGGCTGTGTAGATATATCCTTGTTCATACAGATGGCGGTGAAGATATTTCCATGTTCATACAGATAGCGGTGTAGATATTTCCATGTTCATACAGGTAGCGGTGTAGATATTTCCATGTTCATACAGATAGCGGTGTACGTATTTCCATGTTCATACAGATAGCGGTGTAGATATTTCCATGTTCATCCAGATGCCTGTGTACCTATTTCCATGTTCATACAGATAGCGGTGTAGATATTTCCATGTTCATACAGATAGCCGTGTAGCTATTGCCATGTTCATACCGATTGCGGTAATGTTACTTCCATGTTTATACAGGTAGCGGTGTACATATTTCCGTGTTTATACAGGTAGCGGTGTAGATATTTGCATGTTTATACAGATAGCGGTGTAGATATTTCCATGTTTATACAGATAGCGGTGTAGATATCTCCTTCTTAATACAGATGGCGGTGTAGATATTTATATGTTCATACAGATGGCGGTGCAGATATTTCCATGTTCATACAGATGGTGGTGTAGATATTTCCATGTTTATAGAGATAGCGGTTTAGTTATTTCCATGTGCAAGGAGATAGCTGTGTTGATATTTCCATGTATATGCAGATAGCAGTGTAGATATTTCCTTCTTCATGCAGATAGCGGTGTAGATATTTCCATGTTCATACAGATGGCTGTGTAGATATATCCATGTTCATACAGATATTGGTGTAGATATTTCCATGTTCATACAGATAGTGGTTTAGATATTTCCATGTTCGTACAGATAGCGGTGTAGGTATTTCCATGTTTATACAGATATCGGTGAAGATGTATGCATGTTTACACAGATAGCGGTGTATATATTTCCATGTTCATCCAGATGGCTGAGTAGATATATCCATGTTCATACAGATAGCGGTGTAGATATTTCCATGTTCATACAGATAGCGGTGCAGATATTTCCATGTTCATCCAGATGGCTGTGTAGATATATCCATGTTCATACACATGGTGGTGAAGATATTTCCATGTTCATACAGATAGTGGTGTAGATATTTCCATGTTCATACAGATAGTGGTGTAGATATTTCCATGTTCATACAGATAGCGGTGTAGATATTTCCATGTTCATACAGATAGCCGTGTAGATATTTCCAGGTTCATACCGATATCGGTGCTGATACTTCCATATTTATACAGGTAGCTGTGTACATATTTCCGTGATTATGCAGGTAGCGGTGTAGATATTTCCATGTTCATACAGATAGCGGTGTAGATATTTCCATGTTTATACAGATAGCGGTGTAGATATCTCCTTCTTAATACAGATGGCGGTGTAGATATTTATATGTTCATTCAGATGGCGGTGCAGATATTTCCATGTTCATACAGATGGCAGTGTAGATATTTCCATGTTCATACAGATAGCGGTGTAGTTATTTCCATGTTCATACAGATAGCTGTGTAGATATTTCCATGTATATACAGATAGCTGTGTAGACATTTCCATTTACATGCAGATAGCGGTGTATATATTTCCCTGTTCAAACAGTTAGCGGTGCAGATATTTCCAAGTTCATAAAGATAGCAGTGTAGATAATTCCATGTTTATACAGATAGCGGTGAAGATGTATGCATGTTTACACAGATAGCGGTGTATATATTTCCATGTTCATCCAGATGGCTGTGTAGATATATCCATGTTCATACAGATAGCGGTGTAGATATTTCCATGTTCATATAGATAGCGGTGCAGATATTTCCAAGTTCATCCAGATGGCTGTGTAGATATATCCATGTTCATACAGATGGCGGTGAAGATATTTCCATGTTCATACAGATAGCGGTGTAGATATTTCCATGTTCATACAGATAGCGGTGTAGATATTTCCATGTTCATACTGATAGCGGTGTATGTATTTCCATGTTCATACAGATAGCAGCGTAGATATTTCCATGTTCATCCAGATGGCTGTGTAGATCTATCCATGTTCATACAGATAGCGGTGTAGATATTTCCATGTTCATCCAGATGGCTGTGTAGCTATTTCCATGTTCATACAGATAGTGGTGTAGATATTTCCATGTTCATACAGATAGCGGTGTAGATATTTCCATGTTCATACAGATAGCCGTGTAGATATTGCCATGTTCATACCGATAGCGGTGCTGATACTTCCATGTTTATACGGGTAGCGGTGTACATATTTCCGTGTTTATACAGGTAGCGGTGTAGATATTTCCATGTTCATACAGATAGCGGTGTAGATATTTCCATGTTTATACAGATAGCGGTGTAGATATCTCCTTCTTAATACAGATGGCGGTGTAGATATTTATATGTTCATACAGATGGCGGTGCAGATATTTCCATGTTCATACAGATGGCGGTGTAGATATTTCCATGTTCATACAGATATCGGTGTAGTTATTTCCATGTGTAAAGAGATAGCTGTGTAGATATTTCCATGTATATGCAGATAGCTGTGTAGACATTTCCATTTTCATGCAGAAAGCGGTGTATATATTTCCCTGTTCAAACAGTTATCGGTGTAGATATTACCATGTTCATAAAGATAGCAGTGTAGATATTTCCATGTTCATACAGATAGCAGTGTAGTTATTTCCATGTGTAAAGAGATAGCTGTGTAGATATTTCCATGTATATGCAGATAGCTGTGTAGATATTTCCATTTCCATGCAGATAGCGGTGTAGATATTTCCATGTTCAAACAGATAGCGGTGTAGATATTTCCATGTTCATACAGATAGCGGTGTAGATATTTCCATGTTTATACAGATAGCGGTGTAGATATCTCCTTCTTAATACAGATGGCGGTGTAGATATTTATATGTTCATACAGATGGCGGTGCAGATATTTCCATGTTCATACAGATGGTGGTGTAGATATTTCCATGTTTATAGAGATAGCGGTGTAGTTATTTCCATGTGCAAAGAGATAGCTGTGTAGATATTTCCATGTATATGCAGATAGCTGTGTAGATATTTCCATTTTCATGCAGATAGCGGTGTAGATATTTCCATGTTCAAACAGATAGCGGTGTAGATATTTCCATGTTCATACAGATAGCGGTGTGGATATTTCCATGTTTATACAGATAGCAGTGAAGATGTATGCATGTTTACACAGATAGCGGTGTAGATATTTCCATGTTCATACAGATAGCGGTGTAGATATTTCCATGTTCATCCAGACGTCTGTGTAGACATATCCATGTTCATACAGATGGCGGTGAAGATATTTTCATGTTCATACAGATGGCTATGTAGATATATCCATGTTCATACAGATGGCGGTGAAGATTTTTCCATGTTCATACAGATGGCGGTGTAGATATTTCCATGTTCATACAGATAGCGGTGTAGATATTTCCATGTTCATCCAGATGGCTGTGTAGATATATCCATGTTCATACAGATAGCGGTGTAGATATTTCCATGTTCATACAGATAGCGGTGCAGATATTTCCATGTTCATCCAGATGGCTGTGTAGATATATCCATGTTCATACAGATGGCGGTGAAGATATTTCCATGTTCATACAGATAGCGGTGTAGATATTTCCATGTTCATACAGATAGCGGTGTAGATATTTCCATGTTCATACTGATAGCGGTGTATGTATTTCCATGTTCATACAGATAGCAGTGTAGATATTTCCATGTTCATCCAGATGGCTGTGTAGATATCTCCATGTTCATACAGATAGCGGTGTAGATATTTCCATGTTCATCCAGATGGCTGTGTAGCTATTTCCATGTTCATACAGATAGTGGTGCATATATTTCCATGTTTATACAGGTAGCAGTGTAGATATTTCCATGTTTATACAGATAGCGGTGTTGATATTTCCATGTTTATATACATAGCGGTGTAGATATTTCCATGTTTATACAGATAGCGGTGTAGATACCTCCTTCTTAATACAGATGGCGGTGTAGATATTTATATGTTCATACAGATGGCGGTGCAGATATTTCCATGTTCATACAGATGGCGGTGAAGATATTTCCATGATCATACAGATGGCGGTGTAGATACTTCCATGTTCATACTGATAGCGGAGCTGATATTTCCATGTTTATACAGATAGCGGTGCAGGTATTTCCATTTTAATACAGATGGCGGTGTAGATATTTATATGTTCATTCAGAGGGCGGTGGTGATATTTCCATGTTCATACAGATGGCGGTGTAGATATTTCCATGTTCATACAGATAGCGGTATAGTTATATTCCATGTGTAAAGAGATAGCTGTGTAGATATTTCCATGTATATGCAGACAGCTGTGTAGATATTTCCATTTTCATGCAGATAGCGGTGTAGATATTTCCATGTTCAAACAGATAGTGGTGTAGATATTTCCATGTTCATACAGATAGCGGTGTGGATATTTCCATGTTTATACAGATAGCAGTGAAGATGTATGCATGTTTACACAGATAGCGGTGTAGATATTTCCATGTTCATACAGATAGCGGTGTAGATATTTCCATGTTCATCCAGACGGCTGTGTAGACATATCCATGTTCATACAGATGGCGGTGAAGATATTTTCATGTTCATACAGATGGCTGTGTAGATATATCCATGTTCATACAGATGGCGGTGAAGATTTTTCCATGTTCATACAGATGGCGGTGTAGATATTTCCATGTTCATACAGATAGCGGTGCTGATATTTCCATGTTTATACAGGTAGCAGTGTAGATATTTCCATGTTTATACTGATAGCGGTGTAGATATTTCCATGTTTATACACATAGCGGTGTAGATATTTCCAAGTTTATACAGATAGCGGTGTAGATATCTCCATCTTAATACAGATGGCGGTGTAGATATTTATATGTTCATTCAGATGGCGGTGCAGATATTTCCATGTTCATACAGATGGCGGTGTAGATATTTCCATGTTCATACAGATAGCGGTGTAGTTATTTCCATGTGTAAAGAGATAGCTGTGTAGATATTTCCATGTATATGCAGATAGCTGTGTAGACATTTCCATTTTCATGCAGATGGCGGTGTATATATTTCCCTGTTCAAACAGTTAGAGGTGTAGATATTTCCATGTTCATGAAGATAGCAGTGTTGATATTTCCTTGTTTATACAGATAGCGGTGAGGATGTATGCATGTTTACACAGATAGTGGTGTATATATTTCCATGTTCATCCAGATGGCTGTGTAGATATATCTATGTTCATACAGATAGCGGTGTAGATATTTCCATGTTCATACAGATAGCGGTGCAGATATTTCCATGTTCATCCAGATGGCTGTGTAGATATATCCATGTTCATACAGATGGCGGTGAAGATATTTCCATGTTCATACAGATAGCGGAGTAGATATTTCCATGTTCATACAGATAGCGGTGTAGATATTTCCATGTTCATACTGATAGCGGTGTATGTATTTCCATGTTCATACAGATAGCAGTGTAGATATTTCTATGTTCATCCAGATGGCTGTGTAGATATATCCATGTTCATACAGATAGCGGTGTAGATATTTCCATGTTCATCCAGATGGCTGTGTAGCTATTTCCATGTTCATACAGATAGTGGTGTAGATATTTCCATGTTCATACAGATAGCTGTGTAGATATTTCCATGTTCATACAGATAGCCGTGTATATATTGCCATGTTCATACCGATAGCAGTGCTGATACTTCCATGTTTATACAGGTAGCGGTGTACACATTTCCGTGTTTATACAGGTAGCGGTGTAGATATTTCCATGTTCATACAGATAGCGGTGTAGCTATTTCCATGTTCATACAGATAGCGGTGTAGATATCTCCTTCTTAATACAGATGGCGGTGTAGATATTTATATGTTCATACAGATGGCGGTGCAGATATTTCCATGTTCATACAGATGGTGGTGTAGATATTTCCATGTTTATAGAGATAGCGGTGTAGTTATTTCCATGGGCAAAGAGAAAGCTGTGTAGATATTTCCATGTATATGCAGATAGCTGTGTAGATATTTCCATTTTCATGCAGATAGCGGTGTAGATATTTCCATGTTCAAACAGATAGCGGTGTAGATATTTCCATGTTCATACAGATAGCGGTGTGGATATTTCCATGTTTATACAGATAGCGGTGAAGGTGTATGCATGTTTACACAGGTAGCGGTGTAGATATTTCCATGTTCATACAGATAGCGGTGTAGATATTTCCATGTTCATCCAGACGTCTGTGTAGACATATCCATGTTCATACAGATGGCGGTGAAGATATTTCCATGTTCATACAGATGGCTGTGTAGATATATCCAGGTTCATAGAGATGGCGGTGAAGATTTTTCCATGTTCATACAGAAGCGGTGTAGATATTTCCATGTTCATACAGATAGCGGTGCATATATTTCCATGTTTATACAGGTAGCAGTGTAGTTATTTCCATGTTTATACAGATAGCGGTGTTGATATTTCCATGTTTATATACATAGCGGTGTAGATATTTCCATGTTTATACAGATAGCGTGTAGATATCTTCATCTTAATACAGATGGCGGTGTAGATATTTATATGTTCATACAGATGGCGGTGCAGATATTTCCATGTTCATACAGATGGCGGTGAAGATATTTCCATGATCATACAGATGGCGGTGTAGATACTTCCATGTTCATACTGATAGCGGTGCTGATATTTCCATGTTTATACAGATAGCGGTGCAGATATTTCCATTTTAATACAGATGGCGGTGTAGATATTTATATGTTCATTCAGATGGCGGTGGAGATATTTCCATGTTCATACAGATGGCGGTGTAGATATTTCCATGTTCATACAGATAGCGGTGTAGTTATATTCCATGTGTAAAGAGATAGCTGTGTAGATATTTCCATGTATATGCAGACAGCTGTGTAGATATTTCCATTTTCATGCAGATAGCGGTGTAGATATTTCCATGTTCAAACAGATAGCGGTGTAGATATTTCCATGTTCATACATATAGCGGTGTGGATATTTCCATGTTTATACAGATAGCAGTGAAGATGTATGCATGTTTACACAGATAGCGGTGTAGATATTTCCATGTTCATACAGATGGCGGTGAAGATATTTTCATGTTCATACAGATGGCTGTGTAGATATATCCATGTTCATACAGATGGCGGTGAAGATTTTTCCATGTTCATACAGATGGCGGTGTAGATATTTCCATGTTCATACAGATAGCGGTGCTGATATTTCCATGTTTATACAGGTAGCAGTGTAGATATTTCCATGTTTATACTGATAGCGGTGTAGATATTTCCATGTTTATACACATAGCGGTGTAGATATTTCCAAGTTTATACAGATAGCGGTGTAGATATCTCCATCTTAATACAGATGGCGGTGTAGATATTTATATGTTCATTCAGATGGCGGTGCAGATATTTCCATGTTCATACAGATGGCGGTGTAGATATTTCCATGTTCATACAGATAGCGGTGTAGTTATTTCCATGTGTAAAGAGATAGCTGTGTAGATATTTCCATGTATATGCAGATAGCTGTGTAGACATTTCCATTTTCATGCAGATGGCGGTGTATATATTTCCCTGTTCAAACAGTTAGAGGTGTAGATATTTCCATGTTCATGAAGATAGCAGTGTTGATATTTCCTTGTTTATACAGATAGCGGTGAAGATGTATGCATGTTTACACAGATAGCGGTGTATATATTTCCATGTTCATCCAGATGGCTGTGTAGATATATCCATGTTCATACAGATAGCGGTGTAGATATTTCCATGTTCATACAGAGAGCGGTGCAGATATTTCCATGTTCATCCAGATGGCTGTGTAGATATATCCATGTTCATACAGATGGCGGTGAAGATATTTCCATGTTCATACAGATAGCGGTGTAAATATTTCCATGTTCACACAGATAGCGGTGTAGATATTTCCATGTTCATACTGATAGCGGTGTATGTATTTCCATGTTCATACAGATAGCAGTGTAGATATTTCTATGTTCATCCAGATGTCTGTGTAGATATATCCATGTTCATACAGATAGCGTTGTAGATATTTCCATGTTCATCCAGATGGCTGTGTAGCTATTTCCATGTTCATACAGATAGTGGTGTAGATATTTCCATGTTCATACAGATAGCGGTGTAGCTATTTCCATGTTCATACAGATAGCGGTGTAGATATCTCCTTCTTAATACAGATGGCGGTGTAGATATTTATATGTTCATACAGATGGCGGTGCAGATATTTCCATGTTCATACAGATGGTGGTGTAGATATTTCCATGTTTATAGAGATAGCGGTGTAGTTATTTCCATGGGCAAAGAGAAAGCTGTGTAGATATTTCCATGTATATGCAGATAGCTGTGTAGATATTTCCATTTTCATGCAGATAGCGGTGTAGATATTTCCATGTTCAAACAGATAGCGGTGTAGATATTTCCATGTTCATACAGATAGCGGTGTGGATATTTCCATGTTTATACCGATAGCTGTGTAGATATTTCCATGTATATGCAGACAGCTGTGTAGATATTTCCATTTTCATGCAGATAGCGGTGTAGATATTTCCATGTTCAAACAGATAGCGGTGTAGATATTTCCATGTTCATACAGATGGCGGTGAAGATATTTCCATGTTCATACAGATGGCTGTGTAGATATATCCAGGTTCATAGAGATGGCGGTTAAGATTTTTCCATGTTCATACAGATGGCGGTGTAGATATTTCCATGTTCATACAGATAGCGGTGCTGATATTTCCATGTTTATACAGGTAGCAGTGTAGATATTTCCATGTTTATACTGATAGCGGTGTAGATATTTCCATGTTTATACACATAGCGGTGTAGATATTTCCAAGTTTATACAGATAGCGGTGTAGATATCTCCATCTTAATACAGATGGCGGTGTAGATATTTATATGTTCATTCAGATGGCGGTGCAGATATTTCCATGTTCATACAGATGGCGGTGTAGATATTTCCATGTTCATACAGATAGCGGTGTAGTTATTTCCATGTGTAAAGAGATAGCTGTGTAGATATTTCCATGTATATGCAGATAGCTGTGTAGACATTTCCATTTTCATGCAGATGGCGGTGTATATATTTCCCTGTTCAAACAGTTAGAGGTGTAGATATTTCCATGTTCATGAAGATAGCAGTGTTGATATTTCCTTGTTTATACAGATAGCGGTGAAGATGTATGCATGTTTACACAGATAGCGGTGTATATATTTCCATGTTCATCCAGATGGCTGTGTAGATATATCCATGTTCATACAGATAGCGGTGTAGATATTTCCATGTTCATACAGATAGCGGTGCAGATATTTCCATGTTCATCCAGATGGCTGTGTAGATATATCCATGTTCATACAGATGGCGGTGAAGATATTTCCATGTTCATACAGATAGCGGTGTAGATATTTCCATGTTCACACAGATAGCGGTGTAGATATTTCCATGTTCATACTGATAGCGGTGCTGATATTTCCATGTTTATACAGTTAGCGGTGCAGATATTTCCATTTTAATACAGATGGCGGTGTAGATATTTATATGTTCATTCAGATGGCGGTGGAGATATTTCCATGTTCATACAAATGGCGGTGTAGATATTTCCATGTTAATACAGATAGCGGTGTAGTTATATTCCATGTGTAAAGAGATAGCTGTGTAGATATTTCCATGTATATGCAGACAGCTGTGTAGATATTCCCATTTTCATGAAGATAGCGGTGTAGATATTTCTATGTTCAAACAGATAGCGGTGTAGATATTTCCATGTTCATACAGATAGCGGTGTGGATATTTCCATGTTTATACAGATAGCAGTGAAGATGTATGCATGTTTACACAGATAGCGGTGTAGATATTTCCATGTTCATACAGTTAGCGGTGTAGATATTTCCATGTTCATCCAGACGGCTGTGTAGACATATCCATGTTCATACAGATGGCGGTGAAGATATTTTCATGTTCATACAGATGGCTGTGTAGATATATCCATGTTCATACAGATGGCGGTGAAGATTTTTCCATGTTCATACAGATGGCGGTGTAGATATTTCCATGTTCATACAGATAGCGGTGCTGATATTTCCATGTTTATACAGGTAGCAGTGTAGATATTTCCATGTTTATACTGATAGCGGTGTAGATATTTCCATGTTTATACACATAGCGGTGTAGATATTTCCAAGTTTATACAGATAGCGGTGTAGATATCTCCATCTTAATACAGATGGCGGTGTAGATATTTATATGTTCATTCAGATGGCGGTGCAGATATTTCCATGTTCATACAGATGGCGGTGTAGATATTTCCATGTTCATACAGATAGCGGTGTAGTTATTTCCATGTGTAAAGAGATAGCTGTGTAGATATTTCCATGTATATGCAGATAGCTGTGTAGACATTTCCATTTTCATGCAGATGGCGGTGTATATATTTCCCTGTTCAAACAGTTAGCGGTGTAGATATTTCCATGTTCATGAAGATAGCAGTGTTGATATTTCCTTGTTTATACAGATAGCGGTGAAGATGTATGCATGTTTACACAGATAGCGGTGTATATATTTCCATGTTCATCCAGATGGCTGTGTAGATATATCCATGTTCATACAGATAGCGGTGTAGATATTTCCATGTTCATACAGATAGCGGTGCAGATATTTCCATGTTCATCCAGATGGCTGTGTAGATATATCCATGTTCATACAGATGGCGGTGAAGATATTTCCATGTTCATACAGATAGCGGTGTAGATATTTCCATGTTCATACAGATAGCGGTGTAGATATTTCCATGTTCATACTGATAGCGGTGTATGTATTTCCATGTTCATACAGATAGCAGTGTAGATATTTCTATGTTCATCCAGATGGCTGTGTAGATATATCCATGTTCATACAGATAGCGGTGTAGATATTTCCATGTTCATCCAGATGGCTGTGTAGCTATTTCCATGTTCATACAGATAGTGTTGTAGATATTTCCATGTTCATACAGATAGCGGTGTAGATATTTCCATGTTCATACAGATAGCCGTGTAGATATTGCCATGTTCATACCGATAGCGGTGCTGATACTTCCATGTTTATACGGGTAGCGGTGTACATATTTCCGTGTTTATACAGGTAGCGGTGTAGATATTTCCATGTTCATACAGATAGCGGTGTAGATATTTCCATGTTTATACAGATAGCGGTGTAGATATCTCCTTCTTAATACAGATGGCGGTGTAGATATTTATATGTTCATACAGATGGCGGTGCAGATATTTCCATGTTCATACAGATGGCGGTGTAGATATTTCCATGTTCATACAGATAGCGGTGTAGTTATTTCCATGTGTAAAGAGATAGCTGTGTAGATATTTCCATGTATATGCAGATAGCTGTGTAGACATTTCCATTTTCATGCAGATAGCGGTGTATATATTTCCCTGTTCAAACAGTTATCGGTGTAGATATTTCCATATTCATAAAGATAGCAGTGTAGATATTTCCATGTTCATACAGATAGCAGTGTAGTTATTTCCATGTGTAAAGAGATAGCTGTGTAGATATTTCCATGTATATGCAGATAGCTGTGTAGACATTTCCATTTACATGCAGATAGCCGTGTATATATTTCCCTGTTCAAACAGTTAGCGGTGCAGATATTTCCATGTTCATAAAGATAGCAGTGTAGATAATTCCATGTTTATACAGATAGCGGTGAAGATGTATGCATGTTTACACAGATAGCGGTGTATATATTTCCATGTTCATCCAGATGGCTGAGTAGATATATCAATGTTCATACAGATAGCGGTGTAGATATTTCCATGTTCATACAGATAGCGGTGCAGATATTTCCATGATCATCCAGATGGCTGTGTAGATATATCCATGTTCATACAGATGGCGGTGAAGATATTTCCGTGTTCATACAGATAGCGGTTTAGATATTTCCATGTTCATACAGATAGCGTTGTAGATATTTCCATGTTCATACAGATAGCGGTGTATGTGTTTCCATGTTCATACAGATAGCAGTGTAGATATTTCCATGTTCATCCAGATGGATGTGTAGATATATCCATGTTCATACAGATAGCGGTGTAGATATTTCCATGTTCATCCAGATGGCTGTGTAGCTATTTCCATGTTCATACAGATAGTGGTGTAGATATTTCCATGTTCATACAGATAGCGGTGTGGATATTTCCATGTTCATACAGATATCCGTGTAGATATTTCCATGTTCATACCGATATCGGTGCTGATACTTCCATGTTTATACAGGTAGCGGTGTACATATTTCCGTGATTATACAGGTAGCGGTGTAGATATTTCCATGTTCATACAGATAGCGGTTTAGATATTTCCATGTTTATACAGATAGCGGTGTAGATATCTCCTTCTTAATACAGATGTCGGTGTAGATATTTATATGTTCATTGAGATGGCGGTGCAGATATTTCCATGTTCATACAGATTGCGGTGTAGATATTTCCATGTTCATACAGATAGCGGTGTAGATATTTCCATGTTCATACTGATAGCGGTGTAGATATTTCCATGTTCATCCAGACGGCTGTGTAGACATATCCATGTTCATACAGATGGCGGTGAAGATATTTTCATGTTCATACAGATGGCTGTGTAGATATATCCATGTTCATACAGATGGCGGTGAAGATTTTTCCATGTTCATACAGATGGCGGTGTAGATATTTCCATGTTCATACAGATAGCGGTGCTGATATTTCCATGTTTATACAGGTAGCAGTGTAGATATTTCCATGTTTATACTGATAGCGGTGCAGATATTTCCATGTTTATACACATAGCGGTGTAGATATTTCCAAGTTTATACAGATAGCGGTGTAGATATCTCCATCTTAATACAGATGGCGGTGTAGATATTTATATGTTCATACAGATGGCGGTGCAGATATTTCCATTTTCATACAGATGGCGGTGAAGATATTTCCATGTTCATACAGATGGCGGTGAAGATACTTCCATGTTCATACTGATAGCGGTGCTGATATTTCCATGTTTATACAGGTAGCGGTGTAGATATTTCCATGTTTATAGAGATAGCAGTGTAGATATTTCCATGTTTATACAGATAGCGGTGTAGATAACTCCAACTTAATACAGATGGCGGTGTAGATATTTATATGTTCATTCAGATGGCGGTGCAGATATTTCCATGTTCATACAGATAGCGGTGTAGTTATTTCCATGTGTAAAGAGATAGCTGTGTAGATATTTACATGTATATGCAGATAGCTGTGTAGACATTTCCATTTACATGCAGATAGCGGTGTATATATTTCCCTGTTCAAAAAGTTAGCGGTGCAGATATTTCCATGTTCATAAAGATAGCAGTGTAGATAATTTCATGTTTATACAGATAGCGTTGAAGATGTATGCATGTTTACACAGATAGCGGTGTATATATTTCCATGTTCATCCAGATGGCTGAGTAGATATATCCATGTTCATACAGATAGCGGTGTAGATATTTCCATGTTCATACAGATAGCGGTGCAGATATTTCCATGTTCATCCAGATGGCTGTGTAGATATATCCATCTTCATACAGATGGCGGTGAAGATATTTCCAAGTTCATACAGATAGCGGTGTAGATATTTCCATGTTCATACAGATAGCGGTGTAGATATTTCCATGTTCATACAGATAGCGGTGTATGTGTTTCCATGTTCATACAGATAGCAGTGTAGATATTTCCATGTTCATCCAGATGGCTGTGTAGATATTTCCATGTTCATACAGATAGCGGTGTAGATATTTCCATGTTCATCCAGATGGCTGTGTAGATATATCCATGTTCATACAGATAGCGGTGTAGATATTTCCATGTTTATACAGATAGCGGTGTAGATATCTCCTTCTTAATACAGATGGCGGTGAAGATATTTATATGTTCATACAGATGGCGGTGCAGATATTTCCATGTTCATACAGATGGTGGTTTAGATATTTCCATGTTTATAGAGATAGCGGTGTAGTTATTTCCATGTGCAAAGAGATAGCTGTGTAGATATTTCCATGTATATACAGATAGGTGTGTAGATATTTCCATTTCCATGCAGATAGCGGTGTAGATATTTCTATGTTCAAACAGATAGCGGTGTAGATATTTCCATGTTCATACAGATAGCGGTGTGGATATTTCCATGTTTTTACAGATAGCGGTGAAGATGTATGCATGTTTACACAGATAGCGGTGTAGATATTTTCATGTTCATACAGATAGCGGTGTAGATATTTCCATGTTCATCCAGACGGCTGTGTAGACATATCCAAGTTCATACAGATGGCGGTGAAGATATTTCCATGCTTATACAGAAGCTGTTTAGATATATCCATGTTGATACAGATGGCGCTGAAGATTTTTCCATGTTCATACACATGGCTGTGTAGATATTTCCATGTTTATACACATAGCGGTGTAGATATATCCATGTTTATACACATAGCAGTGTAGATATCTCCATCTTAATACAGATGGCGGTGTAGATATTTATATGTTCATTCAGATGGCGGTGCAGATATTTCCATGTTCATACAGATGGCGGTGTAGATATTTCCATGTTCATACAGATAGCGGTGTAGTTATTTCCATGTGTAAAGAGATAGCTGTGTAGATATTTCCATGTATATGCAGATAGCTGTGTAGACATTTCCATTTTCATGCAGATAGCGGTGTATATATTTCCCTGTTCAAACAGTTAGCGGTGTAGATATTTCCATGTTCATGAAGATAGCAGTGTTGATATTTCCTTGTTTATACAGATAGCGGTGAAGATGTATGCATGTTTACACAGATAGCGGTGTATATATTTCCATGTTCATCCAGATGGCTGTGTAGATATATCCATGTTCATACAGATAGCGGTGTAGATATTTCCATGTTCATACAGATAGCGGTGCAGATATTTCCATGTTCATCCAGATGGCTGTGTAGATATATCCATGTTCATACAGATGGCGGTGAAGATATTTCCATGTTCATACAGATAGCGGTGTAGATATTTCCATGTTCATACAGATAGCGGTGTAGATATTTCCATGTTCATACTGATAGCGGTGTATGTATTTCCATGTTCATACAGATAGCAGTGTAGATATTTCTATGTTCATCCAGATGGCTGTGTAGATATATCCATGTTCATACAGATAGCGGTGTAGATATTTCCATGTTCATCCAGATGGCTGTGTAGCTATTTCCATGTTCATACAGATAGTGGTGTAGATATTTCCATGTTCATACAGATAGCGGTTTAGATATTTCCATGTTCATACAGATAGCCGTGTATATATTGCCATGTTCATACCGATAGCAGTGCTGATACTTCCATGTTTATACAGGTAGCGGTGTACACATTTCCGTGTTTATACAGGTAGCGGTGTAGATATTTCCATGTTCATACAGATAGCGGTGTAGCTATTTCCATGTTCATACAGATAGCGGTGTAGATATCTCCTTCTTAATACAGATGGCGGTGTAGATATTTATATGTTCATACAGATGGCGGTGCAGATATTTCCATGTTCATACAGATGGTGGTGTAGATATTTCCATGTTTATAGAGATAGCGGTGTAGTTATTTCCATGGGCAAAGAGAAAGCTGTGTAGATATTTCCATGTATATGCAGATAGCTGTGTAGATATTTCCATTTTCATGCAGATAGCGGTGTAGATATTTCCATGTTCAAACAGATAGCGGTGTAGATATTTCCATGTTCATACAGATAGCGGTGTGGATATTTCCATGTTTATACAGATAGCGGTGAAGGTGTATGCATGTTTACACAGGTAGCGGTGTAGATATTTCCATGTTCATACAGATAGCGGTGTAGATATTTCCATGTTCATCCAGACGTCTGTGTAGACATATCCATGTTCATACAGATGGCGGTGAAGATATTTCCATGTTCATACAGATGGCTGTGTAGATATATCCAGTTTCATAGAGATGGCGGTGAAGATTTTTCCATGTTCATACAGAAGCGGTGTAGATATTTCCATGTTCATACAGATAGCGGTGCATATATTTCCATGTTTATACAGGTAGCAGTGTAGATATTTCCATGTTTATACAGATAGCGGTGTTGATATTTCCATGTTTATATACATAGCGGTGTAGATATTTCCATGTTTATACAGATAGCGTGTAGATATCTTCATCTTAATACAGATGGCGGTGTAGATATTTATATGTTCATACAGATGGCGGTGCAGATATTTCCATGTTCATACAGATGGCGGTGAAGATATTTCCATGATCATACAGATGGCGGTGTAGATACTTCCATGTTCATACTGATAGCGGTGCTGATATTTCCATGTTTATACAGATAGCGGTGCAGATATTTCCATTTTAATACAGATGGCGGTGTAGATATTTATATGTTCATTCAGATGGCGGTGGAGATATTTCCATGTTCATACAGATGGCGGTGTAGATATTTCCATGTTCATACAGATAGCGGTGTAGTTATATTCCATGTGTAAAGAGATAGCTGTGTAGATATTTCCATGTATATGCAGACAGCTGTGTAGATATTTCCATTTTCATGCAGATAGCGGTGTAGATATTTCCATGTTCAAACAGATAGCGGTGTAGATATTTCCATGTTCATACAGATAGCGGTGTGGATATTTCCATGTTTATACAGATAGCAGTGAAGATGTATGCATGTTTACACAGATAGCGGTGTAGATATTTCCATGTTCATACAGATGGCGGTGTAGATATTTCCATGTTCATACAGATAGCGGTGCTGATATTTCCATGTTTATACAGGTAGCAGTGTAGATATTTCCATGTTTATACTGATAGCGGTGTAGATATTTCCATGTTTATACACATAGCGGTGTAGATATTTCCAAGTTTATACAGATAGCGGTGTAGATATCTCCATCTTAATACAGATGGCGGTGTAGATATTTATATGTTCATTCAGATGGCGGTGCAGATATTTCCATGTTCATACAGATGGCGGTGTAGATATTTCCATGTTCATACAGATAGCGGTGTAGTTATTTCCATGTGTAAAGAGATAGCTGTGTAGATATTTCCATGTATATGCAGATAGCTGTGTAGACATTTCCATTTTCATGCAGATGGCGGTGTATATATTTCCCTGTTCAAACAGTTAGAGGTGTAGATATTTCCATGTTCATGAAGATAGCAGTGTTGATATTTCCTTGTTTATACAGATAGCAGTGAAGATGTATGCATGTTTACACATATAGCGGTGTATATATTTCCATGTTCATCCAGATGGCTGTGTAGATATATCCATGTTCATACAGATAGCGGTGTAGATATTTCCATGTTCATACAGATAGCGGTGCAGATATTTCCATGTTCATCCAGATGGCTGTGTAGATATATCCATGTTCATACAGATGGCGGTGAAGATATTTCCATGTTCATACAGATAGCGGTGTAGATATTTCCATGTTCACACAGATAGCGGTGTAGATATTTCCATGTTCATACTGATAGCGGTGTATGTATTTCCATGTTCATACAGATAGCAGTGTAGATATTTCTATGTTCATCCAGATGTCTGTGTAGATATATCCATGTTCATACAGATAGCGGTGTAGATATTTCCATGTTCATCCAGATGGCTGTGTAGCTATTTCCATGTTCATACAGATAGTGGTGTAGATATTTCCATGTTCATACAGATAGCGGTGTAGCTATTTCCATGTTCATACAGATAGCGGTGTAGATATCTCCTTCTTAATACAGATGGCGGTGTAGATATTTATATGTTCATACAGATGGCGGTGCAGATATTTCCATGTTCATACAGATGGTGGTGTAGATATTTCCATGTTTATAGAGATAGCGGTGTAGTTATTTCCATGGGCAAAGAGAAAGCTGTGTAGATATTTCCATGTATATGCAGATAGCTGTGTAGATATTTCCATTTTCATGCAGATAGCGGAGTAGATATTTCCATGTTCAAACAGATAGCGGTGTAGATATTTCCATGTTCATACAGATAGCGGTGTGGATATTTCCATGTTTATACAGATAGCGGTGAAGGTGTATGCATGTTTACACAGGTAGCGGTGTAGATATTTCCATGTTCATACAGATAGCGGTGTAGATATTTCCATGTTCATCCAGACGGCTGTGTAGACATATCCATGTTCATACAGATGGCGGTGAAGATATTTCCATGTTCATACAGATGGCTGTGTAGATATATCCAGGTTCATAGAGATGGCGGTGAAGATTTTTCCATGTTCATACAGAAGCGGTGTAGATATTTCCATGTTCATACAGATAGCGGTGCATATATTTCCATGTTTATACAGGTAGCAGTGTAGATATTTCCATGTTTATACTGATAGCGGTGTTGATATTTCCATGTTTATATACATAGCGGTGTAGATATTTCCATGTTTATACAGATAGCGTGTAGATATCTTCATCTTAATACAGATGGCGGTGTAGATATTTATATGTTCATACAGATGGCGGTGCAGATGTTTCCATGTTCATACAGATGGCGGTGAAGATATTTCCATGATCATACAGATGGCGGTGTAGATACTTCCATGTTCATACTGATAGCGGTGCTGATATTTCCATGTTTATACAGTTAGCGGTGCAGATATTTCCATTTTAATACAGATGGCGGTGTAGATATTTATATGTTCATTCAGATGGCGGTGGAGATATTTCCATGTTCATACAAATGGCGGTGTAGATATTTCCATGTTAATACAGATAGCGGTGTAGTTATATTCCATGTGTAAAGAGATAGCTGTGTAGATATTTCCATGTATATGCAGACAGCTGTGTAGATATTTCCATTTTCATGAAGATAGCGGTGTAGATATTTCTATGTTCAAACAGATAGCGGTGTAGATATTTCCATGTTCATAAAGATAGCGGTGTGGATATTTCCATGTTTATACAGATAGCAGTGAAGATGTATGCATGTTTACACAGATAGCGGTGTAGATATTTCCATGTTCATACAGATAGCGGTGTAGATATTTCCATGTTCATCCAGACGGCTGTGTAGACATATCCATGTTCATACAGATGGCGGTGAAGATATTTTCATGTTCATACAGATGGCTGTGTAGATATATCCATGTTCATACAGATGGCGGTGAAGATTTTTCCATGTTCATACAGATGGCGGTGTAGATATTTCCATGTTCATACAGATAGCGGTGCTGATATTTCCATGTTTATACACATAGCGGTGTAGATATTTCCAAGTTTATACAGATAGCGGTGTAGATATCTCCATCTTAATACAGATGGCGGTGTAGATATTTATATGTTCATTCAGATGGCGGTGCAGATATTTCCATGTTCATACAGATGGCGGTGTAGATATTTCCATGTTCATACAGATAGCGGTGTAGTTATTTCCATGTGTAAAGAGATAGCTGTGTAGATATTTCCATGTATATGCAGATAGCTGTTTAGACATTTCCATTTTCATGCAGATGGCGGTGTATATATTTCCCTGTTCAAACAGTTAGCGGTGTAGATATTTCCATGTTCATGAAGATAGCAGTGTTGATATTTCCTTGTTTATACAGATAGCGGTGAAGATGTATGCATGTTTACACAGATAGCGGTGTAGATATTTCCATGTTCATCCAGATGGCTGTGTAGATATATCCATGTTCATACAGATAGCGGTGTAGATATTTCCATGTTCATACAGATAGCGGTGCAGATATTTCCATGTTCATCCAGATGGCTGTGTAGATATATCCATGTTCATACAGATGGCGGTGAAGATATTTCCATGTTCATACAGATAGCGGTGTAGATATTTCCATGTTCATACAGATAGCGGTGTAGATATTTCCATGTTCATACTGATAGCGGTGTATGTATTTCCATGTTCATACAGATAGCAGTGTAGATATTTCTATGTTCATCCAGATGGCTGTGTAGATATATAGATGTTCATACAGATAGCGGTGTAGATATTTCCATGTTCATCCAGATGGCTGTGTAGCTATTTCCATGTTCATACAGATAGTGTTGTAGATATTTCCATGTTCATACAGATAGCGGTGTAGATATTTCCATGTTCATACAGATAGCCGTGTAGATATTGCCATGTTCATACCGATAGCGGTGCTGATACTTCCATGTTTATACGGGTAGCGGTGTACATATTTCCGTGTTTATACAGGTAGCGGTGTAGATATTTCCATGTTCATACAGATAGCGGTGTAGATATTTCCATGTTTATACAGATAGCGGTGTAGATATCTCCTTCTTAATACAGATGGCGGTGTAGATATTTATATGTTCATACAGATGGCGGTGCAGATATTTCCATGTTCATACAGATGGCGGTGTAGATATTTCCATGTTCATACAGATAGCGGTGTAGTTATTTCCATGTGTAAAGAGATAGCTGTGTAGATATTTCCATGTATATGCAGATAGCTGTGTAGACATTTCCATTTTCATGCAGATAGCGGTGTATATATTTCCCTGTTCAAACAGTTATCGGTGTAGATATTTCCATATTCATAAAGATAGCAGTGTAGATATTTCCATGTTCATACAGATAGCAGTGTAGTTATTTCCATGTGTAAAGAGATAGCTGTGTAGATATTTCCATGTATATGCAGATAGCTGTGTAGACATTTCCATTTACATGCAGATAGCCGTGTATATATTTCCCTGTTCAAACAGTTAGCGGTGCAGATATTTCCATGTTCATAAAGATAGAAGTGTAGATAATTCCATGTTTATACAGATAGCGGTGAAGATGTATGCATGTTTACACAGATAGCGGTGTATATATTTCCATGTTCATCCAGATGGCTGAGTAGATATATCAATGTTCATACAGATAGCGGTGTAGTTATTTCCATGTGTAAAGAGATAGCTGTGTAGATATTTCCATGTATATGCAGATAGCTGTGTAGACATTTCCATTTTCATGCAGATGGCGGTGTATATATTTCCCTGTTCAAACAGTTAGCGGTGTAGATATTTCCATGTTCATGAAGATAGCAGTGTTGATATTTCCTTGTTTATACAGATAGCGGTGAAGATGTATGCATGTTTACACAGATAGCGGTGTATATATTTCCATGTTCATCCAGATGGCTGTGTAGATATATCCATGTTCATACAGATAGCGGTGTAGATATTTCCATGTTCATACAGATAGCGGTGCAGATATTTCCATGTTCATCCAGATGGCTGTGTAGATATATCCATGTTCATACAGATGGCGGTGAAGATATTTCCATGTTCATACAGATAGCGGTGTAGATATTTCCATGTTCATACAGATAGCGGTGTAGATATTTCCATGTTCATACTGATAGCGGTGTATGTATTTCCATGTTCATACAGATAGCAGTGTAGATATTTCTATGTTCATCCAGATGGCTGTGTAGATATATCCATGTTCATACAGATAGCGGTGTAGATATTTCCATGTTCATCCAGATGGCTGTGTAGCTATTTCCATGTTCATACAGATAGTGTTGTAGATATTTCCATGTTCATACAGATAGCGGTGTAGATATTTCCATGTTCATACAGATAGCCGTGTAGATATTGCCATGTTCATACCGATAGCGGTGCTGATACTTCCATGTTTATACGGGTAGCGGTGTACATATTTCCGTGTTTATACAGGTAGCGGTGTAGATATTTCCATGTTCATACAGATAGCGGTGTAGATATTTCCATGTTTATACAGATAGCGGTGTAGATATCTCCTTCTTAATACAGATGGCGGTGTAGATATTTATTTGTTCATACAGATGGCGGTGCAGATATTTCCATGTTCATACAGATGGCGGTGTAGATATTTCCATGTTCATACAGATAGCGGTGTAGTTATTTCCATGTGTAAAGAGATAGCTGTGTAGATATTTCCATGTATATGCAGATAGCTGTGTAGACATTTCCATTTTCATGCAGATAGCGGTGTATATATTTCCCTGTTCAAACAGTTATCGGTGTAGATATTTCCATATTCATAAAGATAGCAGTGTAGATATTTCCATGTTCATACAGATAGCAGTGTAGTTATTTCCATGTGTAAAGAGATAGCTGTGTAGATATTTCCATGTATATGCAGATAGCTGTGTAGACATTTCCATTTACATGCAGATAGCCGTGTATATATTTCCCTGTTCAAACAGTTAGCGGTGCAGATATTTCCATGTTCATAAAGATAGCAGTGTAGATAATTCCATGTTTATACAGATAGCGGTGAAGATGTATGCATGTTTACACAGATAGCGGTGTATATATTTCCATGTTCATCCAGATGGCTGAGTAGATATATCAATGTTCATACAGATAGCGGTGTAGATATTTCCATGTTCATACAGATAGCGGTGCAGATATTTCCATGTTCATCCAGATGGCTGTGTAGATATATCCATGTTCATACAGATGGCGGTGAAGATATTTCCGTGTTCATACAGATAGCGGTTTAGATATTTCCATGTTCATACAGATAGCGTTGTAGATATTTCCATGTTCATACAGATAGCGGTGTATGTGTTTCCATGTTCATACAGATAGCAGTGTAGATATTTCCATGTTCATCCAGATGGATGTGTAGATATATCCATGTTCATACAGATAGCGGTGTAGATATTTCCATGTTCATCCAGATGGCTGTGTAGCTATTTCCATGTTCATACAGATAGTGGTGTAGATATTTCCATGTTCATACAGATAGCGGTGTGGATATTTCCATGTTCATACAGATAGCCGTGTAGATATTTCCATGTTCATACCGATATCGGTGCTGATACTTCCATGTTTATACAGGTAGCGGTGTACATATTTCCGTGATTATACAGGTAGCGGTGTAGCTATTTCCATGTTCATACAGATAGCGGTTTAGATATTTCCATGTTTATACAGATAGCGGTGTAGATATCTCCTTCTTAATACAGACGTCGGTGTAGATATTTATATGTTCATTGAGATGGCGGTGCAGATATTTCCATGTTCATACAGATTGCGGTGTAGATATTTCCATGTTCATACAGATAGCGGTGTAGATATTTCCATGTTCATACTGATAGCGGTGTAGATATTTCCATGTTCATCCAGACGGCTGTGTAGACATATCCATGTTCATACAGATGGCGGTGAAGATATTTTCATGTTCATACAGATGGCTGTGTAGATATATCCATGTTCATACAGATGGCGGTGAAGATTTTTCCATGTTCATACAGATGGCGGTGTAGATATTTCCATGTTCATACAGATAGCGGTGCTGATATTTCCATGTTTATACAGGTAGCAGTGTAGATATTTCCATGTTTATACTGATAGCGGTGCAGATATTTCCATGTTTATACACATAGCGGTGTAGATATTTCCAAGTTTATACAGATAACGGTGTAGATATCTCCATCTTAATACAGATGGCGGTGTAGATATTTATATGTTCATACAGATGGCGGTGCAGATATTTCCATTTTCATACAGATGGCGGTGAAGATATTTCCATGTTCATACAGATGGCGGTGAAGATACTTCCATGTTCATACTTATAGCGGTGCTGATATTTCCATGTTTATACAGGTAGCGGTGTAGATATTTCCATGTTTATACAGATAGCAGTGTAGATATTTCCATGTTTATACAGATAGCGGTGTAGATAACTCCAACTTAATACAGATGGCGGTGTAGATATTTATATGTTCATTCAGATGGCGGTGCAGATATTTCCATGTTCATACAGATAGTGGTGTAGTTATTTCCATGTGTAAAGAGATAGCGGTGTAGATATTTCCATGTTCATACAGATAGCGGTGTATGTGTTTCCATGTTCATACAGATAGCAGTGTAGATATTTCCATGTTCATCCAGATGGCTGTGTAGATATTTCCATGTTCATACAGATAGCGGTGTAGATATTTCCATGTTCATCCAGATGGCGGTGTAGATATATCCATGTTCATACAGATAGCGGTGTAGATATTTCCATGTTTATACAGATAGCGGTGTAGATATCTCCTTCTTAATACAGATGGCGGTGAAGATATTTATATGTTCATACAGATGGCGGTGCAGATATTTCCATGTTCATACAGATGGTGGTTTAGATATTTCCATGTTTATAGAGATAGCGGTGTAGTTATTTCCATGTGCAAAGAGATAGCTGTGTAGATATTTCCATGTATATACAGATAGCTGTGTAGATATTTCCATTTCCATGCAGATAGCGGTGTAGATATTTCTATGTTCAAACAGATAGCGGTGTAGATATTTCCATGTTCATACAGATAGCGGTGTGGATATTTCCATGTTTATACAGATAGCGGTGAAGATGTATGCATGTTTACACAGATAGCGGTGTAGATATTTTCATGTTCATACAGATAGCGGTGTAGATATTTCCATGTTCATCCAGACGGCTGTGTAGACATATCCAAGTTCATACAGATGGCGGTGAAGATATTTCCATGCTTATACAGAAGCTGTTTAGATATATCCATGTTGATACAGATGGCGCTGAAGATTTTTCCATGTTCATACACATGGCTGTGTAGATATTTCCATGTCCATACAGATAGCAGTGCTGATATTTCCATGTTTATACAGGTAGCAGTGTCGATATTTCCATGTTTATACAGATAGTGGTGTAGATATTTCCATGTTTATACACATAGCGGTGTAGATATTTCCATGTTTATACAGATAGCGGTGTAGATATCTCCATCTTAATACAGATGGCGGTGTAGATATTTATATGTTCATACAGATGGCGGTGCAGATATTTCCATGTTCATACAGATGGCGGTGAAGATATTTCCATGTTCATACAGATGGTGGTGTAGATAATTCCATGTTCATACTGATAGCGGTGCTGATATTTCCATGTTTATACAGGTAGCGGTGTAGATATTTCCATGTTTATACACATAGCGGTGTAGATATATCCATGTTTATACACATAGCAGTGTAGATATCTCCATCTTAATACAGATGGCGGTGTAGATATTTATATGTTCATTCAGATGGCGGTGCAGATATTTCCATGTTCATACAGATGGCGGTGTAGATATTTCCATGTTCATACAGATAGCGGTGTAGTTATTTCCATGTGTAAAGAGATAGCTGTGTAGATATTTCCATGTATATGCAGATAGCTGTGTAGACATTTCCATTTTCATGCAGATAGCGGTGTATATATTTCCCTGTTCAAACAGTTAGCGGTGTAGATATTTCCATGTTCATGAAGATAGCAGTGTTGATATTTCCTTGTTTATACAGATAGCGGTGAAGATGTATGCATGTTTACACAGATAGCGGTGTAGATATTTCCATGTTCATCCAGATGGCTGTGTAGATATATCCATGTTCATACAGATAGCGGTGTAGATATTTCCATCTTCATACAGATAGCGGTGCAGATTTTTCCATGTTCATCCAGATGGCTGTGTTGATATATGCATGTTCATACAGATGGCGGTGAAGATATTTCCATGTTCATACAGATAGCGGTGTAGATATTTCCATGTTCATACAGATAGCGGTGTAGATACTTCCATGTTCATACAGATAGCGGTGTATGTATTTCCATGTTCATACAGATAGCGGTGTAGATATTTCCATGTTCATCCAGATTGCTGTGTAGATATATCCATGTTCATACAGATAGCGCTGAAGATATTTCCATGTTCATCCAGAAGGCTGTGTAGCTATTTCCATGTTCATACAGATAGTGGTGTCGATATTTCCATGTTCATACAGATAGCGGTGTAGATATTTCCATGTTCATACAGATAGCCGTGTAGATATTGCCATGTTCATGCCGATAGCGGTGCTGATACTTCCATGTTTATACAGTTAGCGGTGTACAAATTTCCGTGTTTATACAGGTAGCGGTGTAGATATTTCCATGTTCATACAGATAGAGGTGTAGCTATTTCCATGTTCATACAGATAGCGGTGTAGATATCTCCTTCTTAATACAGATGGCGGTGTAGATATTTATATGTTCATACAGATGGCGGTGCAGATATTTCCATGTTCATACAGATGGTGGTGTAGATATTTCCATGTTTATAGAGATAGCGGTGTAGTTATTTCCATGGGCAAAGAGAAAGCTGTGTAGATATTTCCATGTATATGCAGATAGCTGTGTAGATATTTCCATTTTCATGCAGATAGCGGTGTAGATATTTCCATGTTCAAACAGATAGCGGTGTAGATATTTCCATGTTCATACAGATAGCGGTGTGGATATTTCCATGTTTATACAGATAGCGGTGAAGATGTATGTATGTTTACACAGATAGCGGTGTAGATATTTCCATGTTCATACAGATAGCGGTGTAGATATTTCCATGTTCATCCAGACGGCTGTGTAGACATATCCATGTTCATACAGATGGCGGTGAAGATATTTCCATGTTCATGCAGATGGCTGTGTAGATATATCCAGGTTCATAGAGATGGCGGTGAAGATTTTTCCATGTTCATACAGAAGCGGTGTAGATATTTCCATGTTCATACAGATAGCGGTGCTGATATGTCCATGTTTATACAGGTAGCAGTGTAGATATTTCCATGTTTATACAGATAGCGGTGTTGATATTTCCAGGTTTATACACAGAGCGGTGTAGATATTTCCATGTTTATACAGATAGCGTGTAGATATCTCCATCTTTATACAGATGGCGGTGTAGATATTTATATGTTCATACAGATGGCGGTGCAGATATTTCCCTGTTCATACAGATGGCGGTGAAGATATTTCCATGATCATACAGATGGCGGTGTAGATACTTCCATGTTCATACTGATAGCGGTGCTGATATTTCCATGTTTATACAGATAGCGGTGCAGATATTTCCATCTTAATACAGATGGCGGTGTAGATATTTATATGTTCATTCAGATGGCGGTGGAGATATTTCCATGTTCATACAGATGGCGGTGTAGATATTTCCATGTTAATACAGATAGCGGTGTAGATATTTCCATGTTTACACAGATAGCGGTGAAGATGTATGCATGTTTACACAGATGGCGGTGTAGATAATTCCATGTTCACCCAGATGGCTGTGTAGATATTTCCACGTTCATCCAGATGGCTGTGTAGATATATCCATGTTCATACAGATGGCGGTGAAGATATTTCCATATTCATGCAGATGGCGGTGCAGATATTTCTATGTTCATACCGATAGCGGTGCTGATATTTCCATGTTCATACAGGTAACTGTGTAGATATTTCCATGTTTATACAGATAGCGGTGTAGATATTTCCATGTTTATACACATAGCGGTGTAGATATTTCCATGTTTATACTGATAGCGGTGTAGATATCTCCATCTTAATGCAGATGGCGGTGTAGATATTTATATGTTCATACAGATGGCTGTGCAGTTATTTACATGTTCATACAGATGACGGTGTAGATATTACCATGTTTATAGAGATAGCGGTGTAGTTATTTCCATGTGTAAAGAGATAGCTGTATAGATATTTCCATGTATATGCAGATAGCTGTGTAGATATTTCCATTTTCATGCAGATAGCGGTGTAGATATTTCCATGTTCAAACAGATAGCGGTGTAGATATTTCCATGTTCATACAGATAGCGGTGTAGATATTTCCATGTTCATACAGATAGCGGTGTAGATATTTCCATGTTCATACAGATAGCAGTGTATGTATTTCCATGTTCATACAGATAGCAGTGTAGATATTTCCATTTTCATGCAGATAGCGGTGTAGTTATTTCCCGGTTCAAACAGTTAGCGGTGTAGATATTTCCATGTTCATACAGATAGCGGTGTAGATATTTCCATGTTTATACAGATAGCGGTGAAGATGTATGCATGTTTACACAGATAGCGGTGTAGATAATTCCATGTTCATCCAGATGGCTGTGTAGATATATCCATGTTCATACAGATGGCGGTGAAGATATTTCCTTGTTCATACAGATAGCGGTGTAGATATTTGATGTTCATACAGATAGCGGTGTAGATATTTCCATGTTCATACAGACAGCGGTGAATGTATCTCCATGTTCATACAGATAGCGGTGTAGGTATTTCCATGTTCATCCAGATGGCTGTGTAGATATTTCCATGTTTATAGAGATAGCGGTGTAGTTATTTCCATGTGTAAAGAGATAGCTTTGTAGATATTTCCATGTATGTGCAGACAGCTGTGTAGATATTTCCATTTTCATGCAGATAGCGGTGTAGATATTTCCATTTTCAAACAGATAGCGGTGTATGTATTTCCATGTTCATACAGATAGCGGTGTAGACATTTCCATGTTCATACAGATAGCGGTGTTGATATTTCCATGTTTCTACAGATAGCGGTGAAGATGTATGCATGTTTACACAGATAGGGGTGTAGATATTTCCATGTTCATACAGAAAACGGTGTAGATATTTCCATGTTTATACAGATAGCATAGAAGATGTATGCATGTTTACACAGATAGCGGTGTAGATAATTCCATGTTCATCCAGATGGCTGTGTAGATATTTCCACGTTCATTCAGATGGCTGTGTAGATATATCCATGTTCATACAGATGGCGGTGAAGATATTTCCATGTTCATACTGATGGCTGTGTAGATATTTCCATGTTCATACCGATAGCGGTGCTGATATTTCCACGTTCATACAGGTAACTGTGTAGATATTTCCATGTTTATACAGATAGCGGTGTAGATATTTCCATGTTTATACACATAGCGGTGTAGATATTTCCATGTTTATACTGATAGCCGTGTAGATATCTCCATCTTAATACAGATGGCGGTGTAGATATTTATATGTTCATACAGATGGCTGTGCAGTTATTTCCATGTTCATACAGATGACAGTGTAGATATTACCATGTTTATAGAGATAGCGGTGTAGTTATTTCCATGTGTAAAGAGATAGCTGTATAGTTATTTCCATGTATATACAGATAGCTGTGTAGATATTTCCATTTTCATGCAGATAGCGGTGTAGATATTTCCATGTTCAAACAGATAGCGGTGTAGATATTTCCATCTTCATACAGATAGCGGTGTAGATATTTCCATGTTCATACAGATAGCGGTGTAGATATTTCCATGTTCATACAGATAGCAGTGTATGTATTTCCATGTTCATACAGATAGCGGTGTAGATATTTCCATTTACATGCAGATAGTTGTGTAGATATTTCCCTGTTCAAACAGTTAGCGGTGTAGATATTTCCATGTTCATACAGATAGCGGTGTAGATATTTCCATGTTCATCCAGACGGCTGTGTAGACATATCCATGTTCATACAGATGGCGGTGAAGATATTTCCATGTTCATGCAGATGGCTGTGTAGATATATCCAGGTTCATAGAGATGGCGGTGAAGATTTTTCCATGTTCATACAGAAGCGGTGTAGATATTTCCATGTTCATACAGATAGCGGTGCTGATATGTCCATGTTTATACAGGTAGCAGTGTAGATATTTCCATGTTTATACAGATAGCGGTGTTGATATTTCCAGGTTTATACACAGAGCGGTGTAGATATTTCCATGTTTATACAGATAGCGTGTAGATATCTCCATCTTTATACAGATGGCGGTGTAGATATTTATATGTTCATACAGATGGCGGTGCAGATATTTCCCTGTTCATACAGATGGCGGTGAAGATATTTCCATGATCATACAGATGGCGGTGTAGATACTTCCATGTTCATACTGATAGCGGTGCTGATATTTCCATGTTTATACAGATAGCGGTGCAGATATTTCCATCTTAATACAGATGGCGGTGTAGATATTTATATGTTCATTCAGATGGCGGTGGAGATATTTCCATGTTCATACAGATGGCGGTGTAGATATTTCCATGTTAATACAGATAGCGGTGTAGATATTTCCATGTTTACACAGATACCGGTGAAGATGTATGCATGTTTACACAGATGGCGGTGTAGATAATTCCATGTTCACCCAGATGGCTGTGTAGATATTTCCACGTTCATCCAGATGGCTGTGTAGATATATCCATGTTCATACAGATGGCGGTGAAGATATTTCCATATTCATACAGATGGCGGTGCAGATATTTCTATGTTCATACCGATAGCGGTGCTGATATTTCCATGTTCATACAGGTAACTGTGTAGATATTTCCATGTTTATACAGATAGCGGTGTAGATATTTCCATGTTTATACACATAGCGGTGTAGATATTTCCATGTTTATACTGATAGCGGTGTAGATATCTCCATCTTAATGCAGATGGCGGTGTAGATATTTATATGTTCATACAGATGGCTGTGCAGTTATTTACATGTTCATACAGATGACGGTGTAGATATTACCATGTTTATAGAGATAGCGGTGTAGTTATTTCCATGTGTAAAGAGATAGCTGTATAGATATTTCCATGTATATGCAGATAGCTGTGTAGATATTTCCATTTTCATGCAGATAGCGGTGTAGATATTTCCATGTTCAAACAGATAGCGGTGTAGATATTTCCATGTTCATACAGATAGCGGTGTAGATATTTCCATGTTCATACAGATAGCGGTGTAGATATTTCCATGTTCATACAGATAGCAGTGTATGTATTTCCATGTTCATACAGATAGCAGTGTAGATATTTCCATTTTCATGCAGATAGCGGTGTAGTTATTTCCCTTTTCAAACAGTTAGCGGTGTAGATATTTCCATGTTCATACAGATAGCGGTGTAGATATTTCCATGTTTATACAGATAGCGGTGAAGATGTATGCATGTTTACACAGATAGCGGTGTAGATAATTCCATGTTCATCCAGATGGCTGTGTAGATATATCCATGTTCATACAGATGGCGGTGAAGATATTTCCTTGTTCATACAGATAGCGGTGTAGATATTTGATGTTCATACAGATAGCGGTGTAGATATTTCCATGTTCATACAGACAGCGGTGAATGTATCTCCATGTTCATACAGATAGCGGTGTAGGTATTTCCATGTTCATCCAGATGGCTGTGTAGATATTTCCATGTTTATAGAGATAGCGGTGTAGTTATTTCCATGTGTAAAGAGATAGCTTTGTAGATATTTCCATGTATGTGCAGACAGCTGTGTAGATATTTCCATTTTCATGCAGATAGCAGTGTAGATATTTCCATTTTCAAACAGATAGCGGTGTATGTATTTCCATGTTCATACAGATAGCGGTGTAGACATTTCCATGTTCATACAGATAGCGGTGTTGATATTTCCATGTTTCTACAGATAGCGGTGAAGATGTATGCATGTTTACACAGATAGGGGTGTAGATATTTCCATGTTCATACAGAAAACGGTGTAGATATTTCCATGTTTATACAGATAGCATAGAAGATGTATGCATGTTTACACAGATAGCGGTGTAGATAATTCCATGTTCATCCAGATGGCTGTGTAGATATTTCCACGTTCATTCAGATGGCTGTGTAGATATATCCATGTTCATACAGATGGCGGTGAAGATATTTCCATGTTCATACTGATGGCTGTGTAGATATTTCCATGTTCATACCGATAGCGGTGCTGATATTTCCACGTTCATACAGGTAACTGTGTAGATATTTCCATGTTTATACAGATAGCGGTGTAGATATTTCCATGTTTATACACATAGCGGTGTAGATATTTCCATGTTTATACTGATAGCCGTGTAGATATCTCCATCTTAATACAGATGGCGGTGTAGATATTTATATGTTCATACAGATGGCTGTGCAGTTATTTCCATGTTCATACAGATGACAGTGTAGATATTACCATGTTTATAGAGATAGCGGTGTAGTTATTTCCATGTGTAAAGAGATAGCTGTATAGTTATTTCCATGTATATACAGATAGCTGTGTAGATATTTCCATTTTCATGCAGATAGCGGTGTAGATATTTCCATGTTCAAACAGATAGCGGTGTAGATATTTCCATCTTCATACAGATAGCGGTGTAGATATTTCCATGTTCATACAGATAGCGGTGTAGATATTTCCATGTTCATACAGATAGCAGTGTATGTATTTCCATGTTCATACAGATAGCGGTGTAGATATTTCCATTTTCATGCAGATAGTTGTGTAGATATTTCCCTGTTCAAACAGTTAGCGGTGTAGATATTTCCATGTTCATACAGATAGCGGTGTAGATATTTCCATGTTCATCCAGACGGCTGTGTAGACATATCCATGTTCATACAGATGGCGGTGAAGATATTTCCATGTTCATGCAGATGGCTGTGTAGATATATCCAGGTTCATAGAGATGGCGGTGAAGATTTTTCCATGTTCATACAGAAGCGGTGTAGATATTTCCATGTTCATACAGATAGCGGTGCTGATATGTCCATGTTTATACAGGTAGCAGTGTAGATATTTCCATGTTTATACAGATAGCGGTGTTGATATTTCCAGGTTTATACACAGAGCGGTGTAGATATTTCCATGTTTATACAGATAGCGTGTAGATATCTCCATCTTTATACAGATGGCGGTGTAGATATTTATATGTTCATACAGATGGCGGTGCAGATATTTCCCTGTTCATACAGATGGCGGTGAAGATATTTCCATGATCATACAGATGGCGGTGTAGATACTTCCATGTTCATACTGATAGCGGTGCTGATATTTCCATGTTTATACAGATAGCGGTGCAGATATTTCCATCTTAATACAGATGGCGGTGTAGATATTTATATGTTCATTCAGATGGCGGTGGAGATATTTCCATGTTCATACAGATGGCGGTGTAGATATTTCCATGTTAATACAGATAGCGGTGTAGATATTTCCATGTTTACACAGATAGCGGTGAAGATGTATGCATGTTTACACAGATGGCGGTGTAGATAATTCCATGTTCACCCAGATGGCTGTGTAGATATTTCCACGTTCATCCAGATGGCTGTGTAGATATATCCATGTTCATACAGATGGCGGTGAAGATATTTCCATATTCATACAGATGGCGGTGCAGATATTTCTATGTTCATACCGATAGCGGTGCTGATATTTCCATGTTCATACAGGTAACTGTGTAGATATTTCCATGTTTATACAGATAGCGGTGTAGATATTTCCATGTTTATACACATAGCGGTGTAGATATTTCCATGTTTATACTGATAGCGGTGTAGATATCTCCATCTTAATGCAGATGGCGGTGTAGATATTTATATGTTCATACAGATGGCTGTGCAGTTATTTACATGTTCATACAGATGACGGTGTAGATATTACCATGTTTATAGAGATAGCGGTGTAGTTATTTCCATGTGTAAAGAGATAGCTGTATAGATATTTCCATGTATATGCAGATAGCTGTGTAGATATTTCCATTTTCATGCAGATAGCGGTGTAGATATTTCCATGTTCAAACAGATAGCGGTGTAGATATTTCCATGTTCATACAGATAGCGGTGTAGATATTTCCATGTTCATACAGATAGCGGTGTAGATATTTCCATGTTCATACAGATAGCAGTGTATGTATTTCCATGTTCATACAGATAGCAGTGTAGATATTTCCATTTTCATGCAGATAGCGGTGTAGTTATTTCCCGGTTCAAACAGTTAGCGGTGTAGATATTTCCATGTTCATACAGATAGCGGTGTAGATATTTCCATGTTTATACAGATAGCGGTGAAGATGTATGCATGTTTACACAGATAGCGGTGTAGATAATTCCATGTTCATCCAGATGGCTGTGTAGATATATCCATGTTCATACAGATGGCGGTGAAGATATTTCCTTGTTCATACAGATAGCGGTGTAGATATTTGATGTTCATACAGATAGCGGTGTAGATATTTCCATGTTCATACAGACAGCGGTGAATGTATCTCCATGTTCATACAGATAGCGGTGTAGGTATTTCCATGTTCATCCAGATGGCTGTGTAGATATTTCCATGTTTATAGAGATAGCGGTGTAGTTATTTCCATGTGTAAAGAGATAGCTTTGTAGATATTTCCATGTATGTGCAGACAGCTGTGTAGATATTTCCATTTTCATGCAGATAGCGGTGTAGATATTTCCATTTTCAAACAGATAGCGGTGTATGTATTTCCATGTTCATACAGATAGCGGTGTAGACATTTCCATGTTCATACAGATAGCGGTGTTGATATTTCCATGTTTCTACAGATAGCGGTGAAGATGTATGCATGTTTACACAGATAGGGGTGTAGATATTTCCATGTTCATACAGAAAACGGTGTAGATATTTCCATGTTTATACAGATAGCATAGAAGATGTATGCATGTTTACACAGATAGCGGTGTAGATAATTCCATGTTCATCCAGATGGCTGTGTAGATATTTCCACGTTCATTCAGATGGCTGTGTAGATATATCCATGTTCATACAGATGGCGGTGAAGATATTTCCATGTTCATACTGATGGCTGTGTAGATATTTCCATGTTCATACCGATAGCGGTGCTGATATTTCCACGTTCATACAGGTAACTGTGTAGATATTTCCATGTTTATACAGATAGCGGTGTAGATATTTCCATGTTTATACACATAGCGGTGTAGATATTTCCATGTTCATAAAGATAGCGGTGTAGATATTTCCATGTTTATACAGATAGCGGTGTAGATATCTCCTTCTTAATACAGATGGCGGTGTAGATATTTATATGTTCATACAGGTGGCGGTGCAGTTATTTCCATGTTCATACAGATGGCGGTGTAGATATTACCATGTTTATAGAGATAGCGGTGTAGTTATTTCCATGTGTAAAGAGATAGCTGTATAGATATTTCCATGTATATGCAAATAGCTGTGTAGATATTTCCATTTTCATGCAGATAGCTGTGTAGATATTTCCATGTTCAAACAGTTAGCGGTGTAGATATTTCCATGTTCATAAAGATAGCGGTGTAGATATTTCCATGTTTATACAGAAGCGGTGAAGATGTATGCATGTTGACACAGATAGCGGTGTAGATATTTCCATGTTCATCCAGATGGCTGTGTAGATATATCCATGTTCATACAGATGGCGGTGAAGATATTTCCATGTTCATACAGATAGCGGTGTAGATATTTCCATGTTCATATAGATAGCGGTGTAGATATTTCCATGTTCATACAGACAGCGGTGTATGTATCTCCATGTTCATATAGATAGCGGTGTAGATATTTCCATGTTCATCCAGATGGCTGTGTAGATATATCCATGTTCATACAGATAGCGGTGTAAATATTTCCATGTTCATCCAGATGGCTGTGTAGCTATTTCCAACTTCATACAGATAGTGGTGTAGATATTTCCATGTTCATACAGATAGCGGTGTAGATATTTCCATGTTCATCCAGATGGCTGTGTAGATATATCCATGTTCATACAGATAGCGGTGTAGATATTTCCATTTTCATGCAGATAGCGGTGTACATATTTCCCTATTCAAACAGTTAGCGGTGTAGATATTTCCATGTTCATAAAGATAGCGGTGTATATATTTCCATGTTTATACAGATAGCGGTGAAGATGTATGCATGTTTACACAGATAGCGGTGTAGATATTTCCATGTATATACAGATAGCGGTGTAGATATTTCCATGTTTATACAGATAGCGGTGTAGATATCTCCTTCTTCATACAGATGGCAGTGTAGATATTTATATGTTCATACAGATAGCGGTGCAGATATGTCCATGTTCATACAGATGGCGGTGTAGATATTTCCATGTTCATACAGATTGCGGTGCAGATATATCCATGTTCATCCAGATGGCTGTGTAGATATATCCATGTTCATACAGATGGCGGTGAAGATATTTCCATGTTCATACAGATAGCGGTGTAGATATTTCCATGTTCATACAGATAACGGTGTAGATATTTCCATGTTCATACAGATAGCGGTGTATGTATTTCCATGTTCATACAGATAGCGGTGTAGATATTTCCATATTCATGCAGATGGCTGTGTAGATATATCCATGTTCATACAGATAGCGGTGTAGATATTTCCATGTTCATCCAGATGGCTGTGTAGCTATTTCCATGTTCATACAGATAGCCGTGTAGTTATTGCCATGTTCATACCGATAACGGTGCTGATACTTCCATGTATATACAGGTAGCGGTGTAAATATTTCCATGTTTATACAGGTAGCGGTGTAGATATTTCCTTGTTCATACAGATTGCGGTGTAGATATTTCCATGTTCATACAGATAGCGGTGTAGTTATATTCCATGTGTAAAGAGATAGCTGTGTAGATATTTCCATATATATGCAGACAGCTGTGTAGACATTTCCATTTTCATGCAGATAGTGGTTTATATATTTCCCTGTTCAAACAGTTAGCGGTGTAGATATTTCCATGTTCATAAAGATAGCAGTGTAGATATTTCCATGTTTATACAGAAAGCGGTGAAGTTGTATGCATGTTTACACAGATAGCGGTGTAGATATTTCCATGTTCATCCAGATGGCTCTGTAGATATATCCATGTTCATACAGATAGCGGTGTAGATATTTCCATGTTCATAAAGTTAGCGGTGCAGATATTTCCATGTTCATCCAGATGGCTGTGTAGATATATCCATGTTCATACAGATAGCGGTGTAGATATTTCCATGTTCATCCAGATGGCTGTGTAGCTATTTCCATGTTCATACAGATAGTGGTGAAGATATTTCCATGTTCATACAGATAGCGGTGTAGATATTTCCATGTTCATACAGATAGCCGTGTCGATATTGCCATGTTCATACCGATAGCGTTGCTGATACTTCCATGTTTATACAGGTAGCGGTGTACATATTTCCGTGTTTATACAGGTAGCGGTGTAGATATTTCCATGTTCATACAGATAGCGGTGTAGATATTTCCATGTTTATACAGAAAGCGGTGTAGATATCTCCTTCTTAATACAGATGGCGGTGTAGATATTTATATGTTCATACAGATGGCGGTGCAGATATTTCCATGTTCATACAGATGGTGGTGTAGATATTTCCATGTTTATAGAGATAGCGGTGTAGTTATTTCCATGTGCAAAGAGATAGCTGTGTAGATATTTCCATGTATATGCAGATAGCTGTGTAGATATTTCCATTTTCATGCAGATAGCGGTGTAGATATTTCCATGTTCAAACAGATAGCGGTGTAGTTATTTCCATGTTCATACAGATAGCGGTGTGGATATTTCCATGTTTATACAGATAGCAGTGAAGATGTATGCATGTTTACACAGATAGCGGTGTAGATATTTCCATGTTCATACAGATCGCGGTGTAGATATTTCCATGTTCATCCAGACGGCTGTGTAGACATATCCATGTTCATACAGATGGTGGTGAAGATATTTTCATGTTCATACAGATGGCTGTGTAGATATATCCATGTTCATACAGATGGCGGTGAAGATTTTTCCATGTTCATACAGATGGCGGTGTAGATATTTCCATGTTCATACAGATAGCGGTGCTGATATTTCCATGTTTATACAGGTAGCAGTGTAGATATTTCCATGTTTATACTGATAGCGGTGTAGTTATTTCCATGTTTATACACATAGCGGTGTAGATATTTCCAAGTTTATACAGATAGCGGTGTAGATATCTCCATCTTAATACAGATGGCGGTGTAGATATTTATATATTCATACTGATGGCGGTGCAGATATTTTCATTTTCATACAGATGGCGGTGAAGATATTTCCATGTACATACAGATGGCGGTGCAGATACTTCCATGTTCATACTGATAGCGGTGCTGATATTTCCATGTTTCAACAGGTAGCGGTGTAGATATTTCCATGTTTATACAGATAGCAGTGTAGATATTTCCATGTTTATACACATAGCGGTGTAGATATTTCCATGTTTATACAGATAGCGGTGTAGATAACTCCATCTTAATACAGATGGCGGTGTAGATATTTATATGTTCATTCAGATGGCGGTGCAGATATTTCCATGTTCATACAGATGGCGGTGTAGATATTTCCATGTTCATACAGATAGCGGTGTAGTTATTTCCATGTGTAAAGAGATAGCTGTGTAGATATTTCCATGTATATGCAGATAGCTGTGTAGACATTTCCATTTCCATGCAGATAGCGGTGTATATATTTCCCTGTTCAAACAGTTAGCGGTGCAGGTATTTCCATGTTCATAAAGATAGCAGTGTAGATATTTCCATGTTTATGCAGATAGCGGTGAAGATGTATGCATGTTTACACAGATAGTGGTGTAGATATTTCCATGTTCATCCAGATGGCTCTGTAGATATATCCATGTTCATACAGATAGCGGTGTAGATATTTCCATGTTCATACAGATTGCGGTGCAGATATTTCCATGTTCATCCAGATGGCTGTGTAGATATATCCATGTTCATACAGATGGCGGTGAAGATATTTCCATGTTCATACAGATAGCGGTGTAGATATTTCCATGTTCATACAGATAACGGTGTAGATATTTCCATGTTAATACAGATAGCGGTGTATGTATTTCCATGTTCATACAGATAGCGGTGTAGATATTTCCATGTTCATGCAGATGGCTGTGTAGATATATCCATGTTCATACAGATAGCGGTGTAGATATTTCCATGTTCATCCAGATGGCTGTGTAGCTATTTCCATGTTCATACAGATAGCCGTGTAGTTATTGCCATGTTCATACCGATAACAGTGCTGATACTTCCATGTTTATACAGGTAGCGGTGTACATATTTCCGTGTTTATACAGGTAGCGGTGTAGATATTTCCTTGTTCATACAGATTGCGGTGTAGATATTTCCATGTTTATACAGATAGCGGTGTAGATATCTCCTTAATACAGATGGCGGTGTAGATATTTATATGTTCATACAGATGGCGGTGCAGATATTTCCATGTTCATACAGATGGTGGTGTAGATATTTCCATGTTCATACAGATAGCGGTGTGGATATTTCCATGTTTATACAGATAGCGGTGAAGATGTATGCATGTTTACACAGATAGCGGTGTAGATATTTCCATGTTCATACAGATAGCGGTGTAGATATTTCCATGTTCCTCCAGAAGGCTGTGTAGTCATATCCATGTTCATACAGATGGCTGTGAAGATATTTCCATGTTCATACAGATGGCTGTGTAGATATATCCATGTTCATACAGATGGCGGTGAAGATTTTTCCATGTTCATACAGATGGCGGTGTAGATATTTCCATGTCCATACAGATAGCGGTGCTGATATTTCCATGTTTATACAGGTATCAGTGTAGTTATTTCCATGTTTATACAGATAGCAGTGTAGATATTTCCATGTTTATACACGTAGCGGTGTAGATATTTCCATGTTTATACAGATAGCGGTGTAGTTATCTCCATCTTAATACAGATGGCGGTGTAGATATTTATATGTTCATACAGATGGCGGTGTAGGTATTTATATGTTCATACAGATGGCTGTGCAGTTATTTCCATGTTCATACAGATGACGGTGTAGATATTACCATGTTTATAGAGATAGCGGTTTAGTTATTTCCATGTGTAAAGAGATAGCTGTATAGTTATTTCCATGTATATACAGATAGCTGTGTAGATATTTCCATTTTCATGCAGATAGCGGTGTAGATATTTCCATGTTCAAACAGATAGCGGTGTAGATATTTCCATGTTCATACAGATAGCGGTGTAGATATTTCCATGTTCATACAGATAGCGGTGTAGATATTTCCATGTTCATACAGATAGCAGTGTATGTATTTCCATGTTCATACAGATAGCGGTGTAGATATTTCCATTTTCATGCAGATAGCGGTGTAGATATTTCCCTGTTCAAACAGTTAGCGGTGTAGATATTTCCATGTTCATACAGATAGCGGTGTAAATATTTCCATGTTTATACAGATAGCGGTGAAGATGTATGCATGTTTACACAGATAGCGGTGTAGATAATTCCATGTTCATCCAGATGGCTGTGTAGATATATCCATGTTCATACAGATGGCGTTGAAGATATTTCCTTGTTCATACAGATAGCGGTGAATGTATCTCCATGTTCATACAGATAGCTGTGTAGGTATTTCCATGTTCATCCAGATGGCTGTGTAGTTATTTCCATGTTTATAGAGATAGCGGTGTAGTTATTTCCATGTGTAAAGAGATAGCTTTGTAGATATTTCCAAGTATGTGCAGACAGCTGTGTAGATATTTCCATTTTCATGCAGATAGCGGTGTAGATATTTCCATTTTCAAACAGATAGCGGTGTATGTATTTCCATGTTCATACAGATAGCGGTGTAGACATTTCCATGTTCATACAGATAGCGGTGTTGATATTTCCATGTTTATACAGATAGCGGTGAAGATGTATGCATGTTTACACAGATAGCGGTGTAGATATTTACATGTTCTTACAGATGGCTGTGTAGATATTTCCACGTTCATCCAGATGGCTGTGTAGATATATCCATGTTCATACAGATGGCGGTGAAGATATTTCCAGGTTCATCCAAATGGCTGTGTAGATATTTCCATGTTCATACCGATAGCGGTGTAGATATTTCCATGTTCATACAGATAGCGGTGTAGATATTTCCATGTTCATCCTGATGGCTGTGTAGATATATCCATGTTCATACAGATGGCGGTGAAGATATTTCCATGTTCATACAGATAGCGGTGTAGATATTTCCATGTTCATACAGATAGCCGTGTAGATATTGCCATGTGCATACCGATAGCGGTGCTGATACTTCCATGTTTATACAGGTAGCGGTGTACATATTTCCGTGTTTATACAGATAGCGGTGTAGATATTTCCATGTTCATACAGATGGCGGTGTAGATATTTCCATGTTTATAGAGATAGCGGTGTAGTTATTTCCATGTGTAAAGAGATAGCTTTGTAGATATTTCCATGTATGTGCAGATAGCTGAGTAGATATTTCCATTTTCATGCAGATAGCGGTGTGGATATTTCCATTTTCAAACAGATAGAGGTGTAGATATTTCCATGTTCATACAGGTAGCGGTGTAGATATTTCCATGTTTACACAGATAGCGGTGAAGATGTATGCATGTTTACACAGATAGCGGTGTACATATTTCCATGTTCATACAGAAAACGGAGTAGATACTTCCATGTTTATACAGATAGCGGTGAAGATGTATGCATCTTTACACAGATAGCGGTGTAGATAATTCCATGTTCATCCAGATGGCTGTGTAGATATTTCCACGTTCATCCAGATGGCTGTGTAGATATATCCATGTTCATACAGATGGCGGTGAAGATATTTCCATATTCATACAGAAGGCGGTGCAGATATTTCCATGTTCATACCGATAGCGGTGCTGATATTTCCATGTTCATACAGGTAACTGTGTAGATATTTCCATGTTTATACAGATAGCGGTGTAGATATTTCCATGTTTATACACATAGCGGTGTAGATATTTCCATGTTTATACTGATAGCGGTGTAGATATCCCCATCTTAATACAGATGGCGGTGTAGATATTTATATGTTCATACAGATGGCTGTGCAGTTATTTCCATGTTCATACAGATGACGGTGTAGATATTACCATGTTTATAGAGATAGCGGTGTAGTTATTTCCATGTGTAAAGAGATAGCTGTATAGATATTTCCATGTATATGCAGATAGCTGTGTAGATATTTCCATTTTCATGCAGATAGCGGTGTAGATATTTCCATGTTCAAACAGATAGCGGTGTAGATATTTCCATGTTCATACTGATAGCGGTGTAGATATTTCCATGTTCATACAGATAGCGGTGTAGATATTTCCATGTTCATACAGATAGCAGTGTATGTATTTCCATGTTCATACAGATAGCAGTGTAGATATTTCCATTTTCATGCAGATAGCGGTGTAGTTATTTCCCTGTTCAAACAGTTAGCGGTGTAGATATTTCCAGGTTCATACAGATAGCGGTGTAGATATTTCCATGTTTATACAGATAGCGGTGAAGATGTATGCATGTTTACACAGATAGCGGTGTAGATAATTCCATGTTCATCCAGATGGCTGTGTAGATATATCCATGTTCATACAGATGGCGGTGAAGATATTTCCTTGTTCATACAGATAGCGGTGTAGATATTTGATGTTCATACAGATAGCGGTGTAGATATTTCCATGTTCATACAGACAGCGGTGAATGTATCTCCATGTTCATACAGATAGCGTTGTAGGTATTTCCATGTTCATCCAGATGGCTGTGTAGATATTTCCATGTTTATAGAGATAGCGGTATAGTTATTTCCATGTGTAAAGAGATAGCTTTGTAGATATTTCCATGTATGTGCAGACAGCTGTGTAGATATTTCCATTTTCATGCAGATAGCGGTGTAGATATTTCCATTTTCAAACAGATAGCGGTGTATGTTTTTCCATGTTCATACAGATAGCGGTGTAGACATTTCCATGTTCATACAGATAGCGGTGTTGATATTTCCATGTTTATACAGATAGCGGTGAAGATGTATGCATGTTTACACAGATAGCGGTGTAGATATTTCCATGTTCATACAGAAAACGGTGTAGATATTTCCATGTTTATACAGATAGCGTTGAAGATGTATGCATGTTTACACAGATAGCGGTGTAGATAATTCCATGTTCATCCAGATGGCTGTGTAGATATTTCCACGTTCATCCAGATGGCTGTGTAGATATATCCATGTTCATACAGATGGCGGTGAAGATATTTCCGTGTTCATACTGATGGCTGTGTAGATATTTCCATGTTCATACCGATAGCCGTGCTGATATTTCCACGTTCATACAGGTAACTGTGTAGATATTTCCATGTTTATACAGATAGCGGTGTAGATATTTCCATGTTTATACACATAGTGGTGTAGATATTTCCATGTTTATACTGATAGCGGTGTAGTTATATCCATCTTAATACAGATGGCGGTGTAGATATTTATATGTTCATACAGGTGGCGGTGCAGTTATTTCCATGTTCATACAGATGGCGGTGTAGATATTACCATGTTTATAGAGATAGCGGTGTAGTTATTTCCATGTGTAAAGAGATAGCTGTATAGATATTTCCATGTATATGCAAATAGCTGTGTAGATATTTCCATTTTCATGCAGATAGCTGTGTAGATATTTCCATGTTCAAACAGTTAGCGGTGTAGATATTTCCATGTTCATAAAGATAGCGGTGTAGATATTTCCATCTTTATACAGATAGCGGTGAAGATGTATGCATGTTGACACTGATAGCGGTGTAGATATTTCCATGTTAATCCAGATGGCTGTGTAGATATATCCATGTTCATACAGATGGCGGTGAAGATATTTCCATGTTCATACAGATAGCCGTGTAGATATTTCCATGTTCATACAGATAGCGGTGTAGATATTTCCATGTTCATACAGACAGCGGTGTATGTATCTCCATGTTCATACAGATAGCGGTGTAGATATTTCCATGTTTATACAGGTAGCGGTGTCGATATTTCCATGTTCATACAGATAGCGGTGTAGATATTTCCATGTTCATAAGGATAGCAGTGCAGATATTTCCATGTTCATACAGATAGCGGTGCAGATATTTCCATGTTCATCCAGATGGCTGTGTAGATATATCCATGTTCATACAGATGGAGGTGAAGATATTTCCATGTTCATACAGATAGCGGTGTAGATATTTCCATGTTCATACAGATAGCGGTGTAGGTATTTCCATGTTCATAGAGATAGCGGTGTATGTATTTCCATGTTCATACAGATAGCGGTGTAGATAATTCCATATTCATCCAGATGGCTGTGTAGATATTTCCATGTTCATACAGATAGCGGTGTAGATATTTCCATGTTCATACAGATAGCGGTGTAGATATTTCCATGTTCATACAGATTGCCGTGTTGATATTGCCACGTTCATACCGATAGCGGTGCTGATACTTCCATGTTTATACGGGTAGCGGTGTACATATTTCCGTGTTTATACAGATAGCGGTGTAGATATTTCCATGTTCATACAGATGGCGGGGTAGATATTTCCATGTTTATAGAGATAGCGGTGTAGTTATCTCCATGTGTAAAGAGATAGCTGTGTAGATATTTCCATGTATATGCAGATAGCTGTGTAGATATTTCCATTTTCATGCAGATAGCGGTGTAGATATTTCCATGTTCAAACAGTTAGCGGTGTAGATATTTCCATGTTCATAAAGATAGAGGTGTAGATATTTCCATGTTTATACACATAGCGGTGAAGATGTATGCATGTTTACACAGATAGCGGTGTAGATATTTCCATGTTCATCCAGATGGCTGTGTAGATATATCCATGTTCATACAGATGGCGGTGAAGTTATTTCCATGTTCATACAGATAGCAGTGTAGATATTTCCATGTTCATACAGATAGCGGTGTAGATATTTCCATGTTCATACAGATAGCCGTGTAGATATTGCCATGTTCATACCGATAGCGGTGCTGATACTTCCATGTTTATACAGGTAGCGGTGTACATATTTCCGTGTTTATACAGATAGCGGTGTAGATATTTCCATGTTCATACAGATGGCGGTGTAGATATTTCCATGTTTACAGAGATAGCGGTGTAGTTATTTCCATGTGTAAAGAGATAGCTTTGTAGATATTTCCATGTATGTGCAGATAGCTGAGTAGATATTTCCATTTTCATGCAGATAGCGGTGTGGATATTTCCATTTTCAAACAGATAGCGGTGTAGATATTTCCATGTTCATACAGGTAGCGGTGTAGATATTTCCTTGTTTACACAGATAGCGGTGAAGATGTATGCATGTTTACACAGATAGCGTTGTAGATATTTCCATGTTCATACAGAAAACGGAGTAGATATTTCCATGTTTATACAGATAGCGGTGAAGATGTATGCATCTTTACACAGATAGCGGTGTAGATAATTCCATGTTCATCCAGATGGCTGTGTAGATATTTCCACGTTCATCCAGATGGCTGTGTAGATATATCCATGTTCATACAGATGGCGGTGAAGATATTTCCATATTCATACAGAAGGCGGTGCAGATATTTCCATGTTCATACCGATAGCGGTGCTGATATTTCCATGTTCATACAGGTAACTGTGTAGATATTTCCATGTTTATACAGATAGCGGTGTAGATATTTCCATGTTTATACACATAGCGGTGTAGATATTTCCATGTTTATACTGATAGCGGTGTAGATATCTCCATCTTAATACAGATGGCGGTGTAGATATTTATATGTTCATACAGATGGCTGTGCAGTTATTTCCATGTTCATACAGATGACGGTGTAGATATTACCATGTTTATAGAGATAGCGGTGTAGTTATTTCCATGTGTAAAGAGATAGCTGTATAGATATTTCCATGTATATGCAGATAGCTGTGTAGATATTTCCATTTTCATGCAGATAGCGGTGTAGATATTTCCATGTTCAAACAGATAGCGGTGTAGATATTTCCATGTTCATACAGATAGCGGTGTAGATATTTCCATGTTCATACAGATAGCGGTGTAGATATTTCCATGTTCATACAGATAGCAGTGTATGTATTTCCATGTTCATACAGATAGCAGTGTAGATATTTCCATTTTCATGCAGATAGCGGTGTAGTTATTTCCCTGTTCAAACAGTTAGCGTTGTAGATATTTCCATGTTCATACAGATAGCGGTGTAGATATTTCCATGTTTATACAGATAGCGGTGAATATGTATGCATGTTTACACAGATAGCGGTGTAGATAATTCCATGTTCATCCAGATGGCTGTGTAGATATATCCATGTTCATACAGATGGCGGTGAAGATATTTCCTTGTTCATACAGATAGCGGTGTAGATATTTGATGTTCATACAGATAGCGGTGTAGATATTCCCATGTTCATACAGACAGCGGTGAATGTATCTCCATGTTCATACAGATAGCGGTGTAGGTATTTCCATGTTCATCCAGATGGCTGTGTAGATATTTCCATGTTTATAGAGATAGCGGTGTAGTTATTTCCATGTGTAAAGAGATAGCTTTGTAGATATTTCCATGTATGTGCAGACAGCTGTGTAGATATTTCCATTTTCATGCAGATAGCGGTGTAGATATTTCCATTTTCAAACAGATAGCGGTGTATGTATTTCCATGTTCATACAGATAGCGGTGTAGACATTTCCATGTTCATACAGATAGCGGTGTTGATATTTCCATGTTTATACAGATAGCGGTGAAGATGTATGCATGTTTACACAGATAGCGGTGTAGATATTTCCATGTTCATACAGAAAACGGTGTAGATATTTCCATGTTTATACAGATAGCGTTGAAGATGTATGCATGTTTACACAGATAGCGGTGTAGATAATTCCATGTTCATCCAGATGGCTGTGTAGATATTTCCACGTTCATCCAGATGGCTGTGTAGATATATCCATGTTCATACAGATGGCGGTGAAGATATTTCCATGTTCATACTGATGGCTGTGTAGATATTTCCATGTTCATACCGATAGCGGTGCTGATATTTCCACGTTCATACAGGTAACTGTGTAGATATTTCCATGTTTATACAGATAGCGGTGTAGATGTTTCCATGTTTATACACATAGTGGTGTAGATATTTCCATGTTTATACTGATAGCGGTGTAGTTATATCCATCTTAATACAGATGGCAGTGTAGATATTTATATGTTCATACAGGTGGCGGTGCAGTTATTTCCATGTTCATACAGATGGCGATGTAGATATTACCATGTTTATAGAGATAGTGGTGTAGTTATTTCCATGTGTAAAGAGATAGCTGTATAGATATTTCCATGTATATGCAAATAGCTGTGTAGATATTTCCATTTTCATGCAGATAGCTGTGTAGATATTTCTATGTTCAAACAGTTAGCGGTGTAGATATTTCCATGTTCATAAAGATAGCGGTGTAGATATTTCCATGTTTATACAGATAGCGGTGAAGATGTATGCATGTTGACACAGATAGCTGTGTAGATATTTCCATGTTCATCCAGATGGCTGTGTAGATATATCCATGTTCATACAGATGGCGGTGAAGATATTTCCATGTTCATACAGATAGCGGTGTAGATATTTCCATGTTCATACAGATAGCGGTGTAGATATTTCCATGTTCATACAGACAGCGGTGTATGTATCTCCATGTTCATACAGATAGCGGTGTAGATATTTCCATGTTTATACAGGTAGCGGTGTAGATATTTCCATGTTCATACAGATAGCGGTGTAGATATTTCCATGTTCATAAAGATAGCGGTGCAGATATTTCCATGTTCATCCAGATAGCGGTGCAGATATTTCCATGTTCATCCAGATGGCTGTGTAGATATATCCATGTTCATACAGATGGCGGTGAAGATATTTCCATGTTCATACAGATAGCGGTGTAGATATTTCCATGTTCATACAGATAGCGGTGTAGATATTTCCATGTTCATACAGATAGCGGTGTAGATATTTCCATGTTCATACAGATAGCAGTGTATGTATTTCCATGTTCATACAGATAGCAGTGTAGATATTTCCATTTTCATGCAGATAGCGGTGTAGTTATTTCCCTGTTCAAACAGTTAGCGGTGTAGATATTTCCATGTTCATACAGATAGCGGTGTAGATATTTCCATGTTTATACAGATAGCGGTGAAGATGTATGCATGTTTACACAGATAGCGGTGTAGATAATTCCATGTTCATCCAGATGGCTGTGTAGATATATCCATGTTCATACAGATGGCGGTGAAGATATTTCCTTGTTCATACAGATAGCGGTGTAGATATTTGATGTTCATACAGATAGCGGTGTAGATATTTCCATGTTCATACAGACAGCGGTGAATGTATCTCCATGTTCATACAGATAGCGTTGTAGGTATTTCCATGTTCATCCAGATGGCTGTGTAGATATTTCCATGTTTATAGAGATAGCGGTGTAGTTATTTCCATGTGTAAAGAGATAGCTTTGTAGATATTTCCATGTATGTGCAGACAGCTGTGTAGATATTTCCATTTTCATGCAGATAGCGGTGTAGATATTTCCATTTTCAAACAGATAGCGGTGTATGTTTTTCCATGTTCATACAGATAGCGGTGTAGACATTTCCATGTTCATACAGATAGCGGTGTTGATATTTCCATGTTTATACAGATAGCGGTGAAGATGTATGCATGTTTACACAGATAGCGGTGTAGATATTTCCATGTTCATACAGAAAACGGTGTAGATATTTCCATGTTTATACAGATAGCGTGGAAGATGTATGCATGTTTACACAGATAGCGGTGTAGATAATTCCATGTTCATCCAGATGGCTGTGTAGATATTTCCACGTTCATCCAGATGGCTGTGTAGATATATCCATGTTCATACAGATGGCGGTGAAGATATTTCCGTGTTCATACTGATGGCTGTGTAGATATTTCCATGTTCATACCGATAGCCGTGCTGATATTTCCACGTTCATACAGGTAACTGTGTAGATATTTCCATGTTTATACAGATAGCGGTGTAGATATTTCCATGTTTATACACATAGTGGTGTAGATATTTCCATGTTTATACTGATAGCGGTGTAGTTATATCCATCTTAATACAGATGGCGGTGTAGATATTTATATGTTCATACAGGTGGCGGTGCAGTTATTTCCATGTTCATACAGATGGCGGTGTAGATATTACCATGTTTATAGAGATAGCGGTGTAGTTATTTCCATGAGTAAAGAGATAGCTGTATAGATATTTCCATGTATATGCAAATAGCTGTGTAGATATTTCCATTTTCATGCAGATAGCTGTGTAGATATTTCCATGTTCAAACAGTTAGCGGTGTAGATATTTCCATGTTCATAAAGATAGCGGTGTAGATATTTCCATGTTTATACAGATAGCGGTGAATATGTATGCATGTTGACACAGATAGCGGTGTAGATATTTCCATGTTCATCCAGATGGCTGTGTAGATATATCCATGTTCATACAGATGGCGGTGAAGATATTTCCATGTTCATACAGATAGCGGTGTAGATATTTCCATGTTCATACAGATAGCGGTGTAGATATTTCCATGTTCATACAGACAGCGGTGTATGTATCTCCATGTTCATACAGATAGCGGTGTAGATATTTCCTTGTTCATACAGGTAGCGGTGTCGATATTTCCATGTTCATACAGATAGCGGTGTAGATATTTCCATGTTCATAAAGATAGCGGTGCAGATATTTCCATGTTCATACAGATAGCGGTGCAGATATTTCCATGTTCATCCAGATGGCTGTGTAGATATATCCATGTTCATACAGATGGCGGTGAAGATATTTCCATGTTCATACAGATAGCGGTGTAGATATTTCCATGTTCATACAGATAGCGGTGTAGGTATTTCCATGTTCATAGAGATAGCGGTGTATGTATTTCCATGTTCATACAGATAGCGGTGTAGATAATTCCATATTCATCCAGATGGCTGTGTAGATATTTCCATGTTCATACAGATAGCGGTGTAGATATTTCCATGTTCATACAGATAGCGGTGTAGATATTTCCATGTTCATACAGATTGCCGTGTTGATATTGCCACGTTCATACCGATAGCGGTGCTGATACTTCCATGTTTATACGGGTAGCGGTGTACATATTTCCGTGTTTATACAGATAGCGGTGTAGATATTTCCATGTTCATACAGATGGCGGGGTAGATATTTCCATGTTTATAGAGATAGCGGTGTAGTTATTTCCATGTGTAAAGAGATAGCTGTGTAGATATTTCCATGTATATGCAGATAGCTGTGTAGATATTTCCATTTTCATGCAGATAGCGGTGTGGATATTTCCATGTTTATACAGATAGCGGTGTAGATATCTCCATCTTAATACAGATGGCGGTGTAGATATTTATATGTTCATACAGATAGCAGTGCTGATATTTCCATGTTTATACAGGTAGCCGTGTAGATAATTCCATGTTCATACAGATAGCGGTGTAGATATTTCCATGTTCATACAGATGGCGGTGAAGATATTTCCATGTTCATACAGATAGCGGTGTACATATTTCCTTGTTCATACAGATAGTGGTGTAGATATTTCCATGTTCATACAGATAGAGGGGCTGATATTTCCATGTTCATACAGATAGCGGTGCTGATATTTCCATGTTTATACAGGTAGCGGTGTAGATATTTCCATGTTTATACAGATAGCGGTGTAGATATTTCCATGTTTATACAGATAGCGGTGTAGATAACTCCATCTTAATACAGATGGCGGTGTAGATATTTATATGTTCATACAGATGGCGGTGCAGATATTTCCATGTTCATACAGATGGCGGTGTAGATATTACCATGTTTATAGAGATAGCGGTGTAGTTATTTCCATGTGTAAAGAGATAGTTGTATAGATATTCCCATGTATATGCAGATAGCTGTGTAGATATTTCCATTTTCATGCAGATAGCGGTGTAGATATTTCCATGTTCAAACAGATAGCGGTGTAGATATTTCCATGTTCATACAGATAGCGGTGTAGATATTTCCATGTTCATCCAGATGGCTGTGCAGCTATTTCCATGTTCATACAGATAGTGGTGTAGATATTTCCATATGCATACCGATAGCGGTGTAGATATTTCCATGTTCATACAGATTGCGGTGCTGATATTTCCATGTTTATACAGGTAGCAGTGTAGATATTACCATGTTTATACAGATAGTGGTGTAGATATTTCCATGTTCATACAGATAGCGTTGTAGATATTTCCATGTTTATACAGATAGCGGTGTAGATATCTCCATCTTAATACAGATGGCGGTGTAGATATTTATGTGTTCATACAGATGGCGGTGCAGGTATTTCCATGTTCATACAGATGGCGGTGTAGATATTTCCATGTTTATAGAGATAGCGGTGTACTTATTTCCATGTGTAAAGAGATAGCTGTATAGATATTTCCATGTATATGCTGATAGCTGTGTAGATATTTCCATTTTCATGCAGATAGCGGTGTAGATATTTCCATGTTCAAACAGATAGCGGTGTAGATATTTCCATGTTCATACAGATAGCAGTGTAGATATTTCCATGTTTATAAAGATAGCGGTGAAGATGTATGCATGTTTACACAGATAGCGGTGTAGATATTTCCATGTTCATACAGATTGCGGTGTAGATATTTCCATGTTCATACAGATGGCTTTGTAGACATATCCATGTTCATACAGATGGCGGTGAAGATATTTCCATGTTCATACAGATAGCGGTGTAGATATTTCCATGTTCATACAGATGGCTGTGTAGCTATTTCCATGTTCATACAGATAGTGATGTAGATATTTCCATGTTCATACAGATAGCGGTGTAGATATTTCCATGTTCCTACAGAATGCGGTGCTGATATTTCCATGTTTATACAGGTAGCGGTGTAGATATTTCCATGATTATACAGATAGCAGTGTAGATATTTCGGTGTTTATACAGATAGCGGTGTAGATATTTCCATGTCTATACAGATAGCGGTGTAGATATCTCCATCTTAATACAGATGGTGGTGTAGATATTTATATGTTCATACATATGGCGGTGCAGATATTTCCATGTTCATACAGATTGCGGTGTAGATATTACCATGTTTATTGAGATAGCGGTGTAGTTATTTCCTTGTATAAAGAGATAGCTTTATAGATATTTCCATGTATATGCAGATAGCTGTGTAGATATTTCCATTTTTATGCAGATAGCGGTGTAGATATTTCCATGTTCTAACAGATAGCGGTGTAGATATCTCCATGTTCATGCAGATAGCGGTGTAGATATTTCCATGTTCATCCAGATGGCTGTGTAGCTATTTCCATGTTCATACAGATAGTGGTGTAGATGTTTCCATATTCATACAGATAGCGGTGTAGATATTTCCATGTTCATACAGATTGCGATGTTGATATTTCCATATTTATACAGGTTGAAGTGTAGATATTTCCATGTTTATACAGATAGCGGTGTAGGTATTTCCATGTTCATACAGATAGCGGTGTGGATATTTCCATGTTTATACAGATAGCGGTGTAGATATCTCCATCATAATACAGATGGCGGTGTAGTTATTTATATGTTCATACAGATGGCGGTGCAGATATTTCCATGTTCATACAGATGGCGGTGTAGATATTTCCATGTTTATAGAGATAGCGGTGTACTTATTTCCATGTGTAAAGAGATAGCTGTATAGATATTTCCATGTATATGCAGATAGCTGTGTAGATATTTCCATTTTCATGCAGATAGCGTTGTAGATATTTCCATGTTCAAACAGATAGCGGTGTAGACATTTCCATGTTCATACAGATAGCAGTGTAGATATTTCCATGTTTATAAAGATAGCGGTGAAGATGTATGCATGTTTACACAGATAGCGGTGTAGATATTTCCATGTTCATGCAGATAGCGGTGTAGATATTTCCATGTTCATCCAGATGGCTTTGTAGACATATCCATGTTCATACAGATGGCGGTGAAGATATTTCCATGTTCATACAGATAGCGGTGTAGATATTTCCATGTTCATACATATTGCGGTGTAGACATTTCCATGTTCATACAGATGGCTGTGTAGATATATCCATGCTCATACAGATGGCAGTGAAGATATTTCCATGTTCATACAGATGGCGGTGTAGATATTTCCATGTTCATACCGTTAGCAGTGCTGATATTTCCATGTTCATACAGGTAGCTGTGTAGAAATTTCCATGTTTACACAGATAGCAGTGTAGATATTTCTATGTTTATACACATAGCGGTGTAGATATTTCCATGTTTATACAGATAGCGGTGCTGATATTTCCATGTTTATGCAGATAGCGGTGTAGATATCTCCATCTTAATACAGATGGCGGTGTAGATATTTATATGTTCATAAAGATGGCGGTGCAGATATTTCCATGTTCATACAGATGGCCGTGTAGATATTTCCATGTTTATAGAGAGAGCGGTGTAGTTATTTCCATGTGTAAAGGGATAGCTGTGTAGATATTTCCATGTATGTGCAGATAGCTGTGTAGATATTTACATTTTCATGCAGATAGCGGTGTAGATATTTCCATGTTCAAACAGATAGCGGTGTAGATATTTCCATGTTCATACAGATAGCGGTGTAGATATTTCCATGTTTATACAGATAGCGGTGAAGATGTATGCATGTTTACACAGATAGCGGTGTAGATATTTCCATGTTCATAGAGAAAAAGGTGTAGATATTTCCATGTTTATACAGATAGCGGTGAAGATGTATGCATGTTTACACAGATAGCGGTGTAGATAATTCCATGTTCATCCAGATGGCTGTGTAGATATATCCATGTTCATACAGATAGCGGTGTAGATATTTCCATGTTCATACAGATAGCGGTGCAGATATTTCCATGTTCATCCAGATGGCTCTGTAGATATATCCATGTTCATACAGATGGCGGTGAAGATATTTCCATGTTCATACAGATAGCGGTGTAGATATTTCCATGTTCATACAGATAGCGGTGTAGATATTTCCATGTCCATAAATATATCGGTGTATGTATTTCCATGTTCATACAGATAGCGGTGTAGATATTTCCATGTTCATCCAGTTGGCTGTGTAGATATATCCATGTTCATACCGATAGCGGTGCTGATATTTCCACGTTCATACAGGTAACTGTGTAGATATTTCCATGTTTATACAGATAACGGTGTTGATATTTCCATGTTTATACACATAGCGGTGTAGATATTTCCATGTTTATACTGAAAGCGGTGTAGTTATATCCATCTTAATACAGATGGCGGTGTAGATATTTATATGTTCATACAGGTGGCCGTGCAGTTATTTCCATGTTCATACAGATGGCGGTGTAGATATTACCATGTTTATAGAGATAGCGGTGTAGTTATTTCCATGTGTAAAGAGATAGCTGTATAGATATTTCCATGTATATGCAAATAGCTGTGTAGATATTTCCATTTTCATGCAGATAGCTGTGTAGATATTTCCATGTTCAAACAGTTAGCGGTGTAGATATTTCCATGTTCATAAAGATAGCGGTGTAGATATTTCCATGTTTATACAGAAGCGGTGAAGATGTATGCATGTTGACACAGATAGCGGTGTAGATATTTCCATGTTCATCCAGATGGCTGTGTAGATATATCCATGTTCATACAGATGGCGGTGAAGATATTTCCATGTTCATACAGATAGCGGTGTAGATATTTCCATGTTCATATAGATAGCGGTGTAGATATTTCCATGTTCATACAGACAGCGGTGTATGTATCTCCATGTTCATATAGATAGCGGTGTAGATATTTCCATGTTCATCCAGATGGCTGTGTAGATATATCCATGTTCATACAGATAGCGGTGTAGATATTTCCATGTTCATCCAGATGGCTGTGTAGCTATTTCCAAGTTCATACAGATAGTGGTGTAGATATTTCCATGTTCATACAGATAGCGGTGTAGATATTTCCATGTTCATCCAGATGGCTGTGTAGATATATCCATGTTCATACAGATAGCGGTGTAGATATTTCCATGTTCATACAGATAGCGGTGTAGATATTTCCATGTCCATAAATATATCGGTGTATGTATTTCCATGTTCATACAGATAGCGGTGTAGATATTTCCATGTTCATCCAGTTGGCTGTGTAGATATATCCATGTTCATACCGATAGCGGTGCTGATATTTCCACGTTCATACAGGTAACTGTGTAGATATTTCCATGTTTATACAGATAACGGTGTTGATATTTCCATGTTTATACACATAGCGGTGTAGATATTTCCATGTTTATACTGAAAGCGGTGTAGTTATATCCATCTTAATACAGATGGCGGTGTAGATATTTATATGTTCATACAGGTGGCGGTGCAGTTATTTCCATGTTCATACAGATGGCGGTGTAGATATTACCATGTTTATAGAGATAGCGGTGTAGTTATTTCCATGTGTAAAGAGATAGCTGTATAGATATTTCCATGTATATGCAAATAGCTGTGTAGATATATCCATTTTCATGCAGATAGCTGTGTAGATATTTCCATGTTCAAACAGTTAGCGGTGTAGATATTTCCATGTTCATAAAGATAGCGGTGTGGATATTTCCATGTTTATACAGAAGCGGTGAAGATGTATGCATGTTGACACAGATAGCGGTGTAGATATTTCCATGTTCATCCAGATGGCTGTGTAGATATATCCATTTTCATACAGATGGCGGTGAAGATATTTCCATGTTCATACAGATAGCAGTGTAGATATTTCCATGTTCATATAGATAGCGGTGTAGATATTTCCATGTTCATACAGACAGCGGTGTATGTATCTCCATGTTCATATAGATAGCGGTGTAGATATTTCCATGTTCATCCAGATGGCTGTGTAGATATATCCATGTTCATACAGATAGCGGTGTAGATATTTCCATGTTCATCCAGATGGCTGTGTAGCTATTTCCATGTTCATACAGATAGTGGTGTAGATATTTCCATGTTCATACAGATAGCGGTGTAGATATTTCCATGTTCATCCAGATGGCTGTGTAGATATATCCATGTTCATACAGATAGCGGTGTAGATATTTCCATTTTCATGCAGATAGCGGTGTACATATTTCCCTATTCAAACAGTTAGCGGTGTAGATATTTCCATGTTCATAAAGATAGCGGTGTATATATTTCCATGTTTATACAGATAGCGGTGAAGATGTATGCATGTTTACACAGATAGCGGTGTAGATATTTCCATGTATATACAGATAGCGGTGTAGATATTTCCATGTTTATACAGATAGCGGTGTAGATATCTCCTTCTTCATACAGATGGCGGTGTAGATATTTATATGTTCATACAGATAGCGGTGCAGATATGTCCATGTTCATACAGATGGCGGTGTAGATATTTCCATGTTCATACAGATTGCGGTGCAGATATTTCCATGTTCATCTAGATGGCTGTGTAGATATATCCATGTTCATACAGATGGCGGTGAAGGTATTTCCATGTTCATACAGATAGCGGTGTAGATATTTCCATGTTCATACAGATAACGGTGTAGATATTTCCATGTTCATACAGATAGCGGTGTATGTATTTCCATGTTCATACAGATAGCGGTGTAGATATTTCCATATTCATGCAGATGGCTGTGTAGATATATCCATGTTCATACAGATAGCGGTGTAGATATTTCCATGTTCATCCAGATGGCTGTGTAGCTATTTCCATGTTCATACAGATAGCCGTGTAGTTATTGCCATGTTCATACTGATAACGGTGCTGATACTTCCATGTTTATACAGGTAGCGGTGTACATATTTCCGTGTTTATACAGGTAGCGGTGTAGATATTTCCTTGTTCATACAGATTGCGGTGTAGATATTTCCATGTTCATACAGATAGCGGTGTAGTTATATTCCATGTGTAAAGAGATAGCTGTGTAGATATTTCCATATATATGCAGACAGCTGTGTAGACATTTCCATTTTCATGCAGATAGTGGTTTATATATTTCCCTGTTCAAACAGTTAGCGGTGTAGATATTTCCATGTTCATAAAGATAGCAGTGTAGATATTTCCATGTTTATACAGAAAGCGGTGAAGTTGTATGCATGTTTACACAGATAGCGGTGTAGATATTTCCATGTTCATCCAGATGGCTCTGTAGATATATCCATGTTCATACAGATAGCGGTGTAGATATTTCCATGTTCATACAGATAGCGGTGCAGATATTTCCATGTTCATCCAGATGGCTGTGTAGATATATCCATGTTCATACAGATAGCGGTGTAGATATTTCCATGTTCATCCAGATGGCTGTGTAGCTATTTCCATGTTCATACAGATAGTGGTGAAGATATTTCCATGTTCATACAGATAGCGGTGTAGATATTTCCATGTTCATACAGATAGCCGTGTCGATATTGCCATGTTCATACCGATAGCGGTGCTGATACTTCCATGTTTATACAGGTAGCGGTGTACATATTTCCGTGTTTATACAGGTAGCGGTGTAGATATTTCCATGTTCATACAGATAGCGGTGTAGATATTTCCATGTTTATACAGAAAGCGGTGTAGATATCTCCTTCTTAATACAGATGGCGGTGTAGATATTTATATGTTCATACAGATGGCGGTGCAGATATTTCCATGTTCATACAGATGGTGGTGTAGATATTTCCATGTTTATAGAGATAGCGGTGTAGTTATTTCCATGTGCAAAGAGATAGCTGTGTAGATATTTCCATGTATATGCAGATAGCTGTGTAGATATTTCCATTTTCATGCAGATAGCGGTGTAGATATTTCCATGTTCAAATAGATAGCGGTGTAGATATTTCCATGTTCATACAGATAGCGGTGTGGATATTTCCATGTTTATACAGATAGCAGTGAAGATGTATGCATGTTTACACAGATAGCGGTGTAGATATTTCCATGTTCATACAGATCGCGGTGTAGATATTTCCATGTTCATCCAGACGGCTATGTAGACATATCCATGTTCATACAGATGGTGGTGAAGATATTTTCATGTTCATACAGATGGCTGTGTAGATATATCCATGTTCATACAGATGGCGGTGAAGATTTTTCCATGTTCATACAGATGGCGGTGTAGATATTTCCATGTTCATACACATAGCGGTGCTGATATTTCCATGTTTATACAGGTAGCAGTGTAGATATTTCCATGTTTATACTGATAGCGGTGTAGATATTTCCATGTTTATACACATAGCGGTGTAGATATTTCCAAGTTTATACAGATAGCGGTGTAGATATCTCCATCTTAATACAGATGGCGGTGTAGATATTTATATATTCATACTGATGGCGGTGCAGATATTTTCATTTTCATACAGATGGTGGTGAAGATATTTCCATGTACATACAGATGGCGTTGCAGATACTTCCATGTTCATACTGATAGCGGTGCTGATATTTCCATGTTTCAACAGGTAGCGGTGTAGATATTTCCATGTTTATACAGATAGCAGTGTAGATATTTCCATGTTTATACACATAGCGGTGTAGATATTTCCATGTTTATACAGATAGCGGTGTAGATAACTCCATCTTAATACAGATGGCGGTGTAGATATTTATATGTTCATTCAGATGGCGGTGCAGATATTTCCGTGTTCATACAGATGGCGGTGTAGATATTTCCATGTTCATACAGATAGCGGTGTAGTTATTTCCATGTGTAAAGAGATAGCTGTGTAGATATTTCCATGTATAAGCAGATAGCTGTGTAGACATTTCCATTTCCATGCAGATAGCGGTGTATACATTTCCCTGTTCAAACAGTTAGCGGTGCAGATATATCCATGTTCATAAAGATAGCAGTGTAGATATTTCCATGTTTATGCAGATAGCGGTGAAGATGTATGCATGTTTACACAGATAGCGGTGTAGATATTTCCATGTTCATCCAGATGGCTCTGTAGATATATCCATGTTCATACAGATAGCGGTGTAGATATTTCCATGTTCATACAGATTGCGGTGCAGATATTTCCATGTTCATCCAGATGGCTGTGTAGATATATCCATGTTCATACAGATGGCGGTGAAGATATTTCCATGTTCATACAGATAGCGGTGGAGATATTTCCATGTTCATACAGATAACGGTGTAGATATTTCCATGTTCATACAGATAGCGGTGTATGTATTTCCATGTTCATACAGATAGCGGTGTAGATATTTCCATGTTCATGCAGATGGCTGTGTAGATATATCCATGTTCATACAGATAGCGGTGTAGATATTTCCATGTTCATCCAGATGGCTGTGTAGCTATTTCCATGTTCATACAGATAGCCGTGTAGTTATTGCCATGTTCATACCGATAACAGTGCTGATACTTCCATGTTTATACAGGTAGCGGTGTACATATTTCCGTGTTTATACAGGTAGCGGTGTAGATATTTCCTTGTTCATACAGATTGCGGTGTAGATATTTCCATGTTTATACAGATAGCGGTGTAGATATCTCCTTAATACAGATGGCGGTGTAGATATTTATATGTTCATACAGATGGCGGTGCAGATATTTCCATGTTCATACAGATGGTGGTGTAGATATTTCCATGTTCATACAGATAGCGGTGTGGATATTTCCATGTTTATACAGATAGCGGTGAAGATGTATGCATGTTTACACAGATAGCGGTGTAGATATTTCCATGTTCATACAGATAGCGGTGTAGATATTTCCATGTTCCTTCAGAAGGCTGTGTAGTCATATCCATGTTCATACAGATGGCTGTGAAGATATTTCCATGTTCATACAGATGGCTGTGTAGATATATCCATGTTCATACAGATGGCGGTGAAGATTTTTCCATGTTCATACAGATGGCGGTGTAGATATTTCCATGTTCATACAGATAGCGGTGCTGATATTTCCATGTTTATACAGGTATCAGTGTAGTTATTTCCATGTTTATACAGATAGCAGTGTAGATATTTCCATGTTTATACACATAGCGGTGTAGATATTTCATGTTTATACAGATAGCGGTGTAGATATCTCCATCTTAATACAGATGGCGGTGTAGATATTTATATGTTCATACAGATGGCGGTGCAGGTATTTCCATGTTAATACAGATGGCGGTGAAGATATTTCCATGTTCATACAGATGGCGGTGTAGGTATTACCATGTTTATAGAGATAGAGGTGTAGTTATTTCCACGTGTAAAGAGATAGCTGTGTAGATATTTCCATGTATATGCAGATAGCTGTGTAGATATTTCCATTTTCATGCAGATGGCTGTGTAGATATATCCATGTTCATACAGATGGCGGTGAAGATATTTCCATGTTCATACAGATAGCGGTGTAGATATTTCCATGTTCATACAGATAGCGGTGTAGATATTTCCATGTTCATACAGACAGCGTTGTACGTATCTCCATGTTCATACAGATGGCGGTGTAGATATTTCCATGTTCATCCAGATGGCTGTGTAGATATTTCCATGTTCATAAAGATAGTGGTGTAGATATTTCCATGTTCATACATATAGCGGTGCAGATATTTCCATGTTCATCCAGATAGCGGTGCAGATATTTCCATGTTCATCCAGATGGCTGTGTAGATATATCCAAGTTCATACAGATGGCGGTGAAGATATTTCCATGTTCATACAGATGGCGGTGTAGATATTTCCATGTTCATACAGATAGCGGTGTAGATATTTCCATGTTCATACAGATAGCGGTGTTTGTATTTCCATGTTCATACAGATAGCGGTGAAGACATTTCCATGTTCATCCAGATGGCTGTGTAGATATTTCCTTGTGCATACCGATAGCGGTGTAGATATTTTCATGTTCATACAGATAGCAGTGTAGATATTTCCATGTTCATCCTGATGGCTGTGTAGATATATCCATGTTCATACAGATGGCGGTGAAGATATTTCCATGTTCATACAGATAGCGGTTTAGATATTTCCATGTTCATACAGATAGCCGTGTAGATATTGCCATGTTAATACCGATAGCGGTGCTGATACTTCCATGTTTATACAGGTAGCGGTGTACATATTTCCGTGTTTATACAGATAGCGGTGTAGATATTTCCATGTTCATACAGATGGCGGTGTAGATATTTCCATGTTTATAGAGATAGCGGTGTAGTAATTTCCATGTGTAAAGAGATAGCTTTGTAGATATTTCCATGTATGTGCAGATAGCTGAGTAGATATTTCCATTTTCATGCAGATAGCGGTGTGGATATTTCCATTTTCAAACAGATAGCGGTGTAGATATTTCCATGTTCATACAGATAGCGGTGTAGATATTTCCATGTTTACACAGATAGCGGTGAAGATGTGTGCATGTTTACACAGATAGCGGTGTAGATATTTCCATGTTCATACAGAAAACGGTGTAGATATTTCCATGTTTATACAGATAGCGGTGAAGATGTATGCATCTTTACACAGATAGCGGTGTAGATAATTCCATGTTCATCCAGATGGCTGTGTAGATATTTCCACGTTCATCCAAATGGCTGTGTAGATATATCCATGTTCATACAGATGGCAGTGAAGATATTTCCATATTCATACAGATGGCGGTGTAGATATTTCCATGTTCATACCGATAGCGGTGCTGATATTTCCATGTTCATACAGGTAACTGTGCAGATATTTCCATGTTTATACAGATAGCGTTGTAGATATTTCCATGTTTATACACATAGCGGTGTAGATATTTCCATGTTTATACTGATAGCGGTGTAGATATCTCCATCTTAATACAGATGGCGGTGTAGATATTTATATGTTCATACAGATGGCTGTGCAGTTATTTCCATGTTCATACAGATGACGGTGTAGATATTACCATGTTTATAGAGATAGCGGTTTAGTTATTTCCATGTGTAAAGAGATAGCTGTATAGTTATTTCCATGTATATACAGATAGCTGTGTAGATATTTCCATTTTCATACAGATAGCGGTGTAGATATTTCCATGTTCATACAGATAGCAGTGTATGTATTTCCATGTTCATACAGATAGCGGTGTAGATATTTCCATTTTCATGCAGATAGCGGTGTAGATATTTCCCTGTTCAAACAGTTAGCGGTGTAGATATTTCCATGTTCATACAGATAGCGGTGTAGATATTTCCATGTTTATACAGATAGCGGTGAAGATGTATGCATGTTTACCCAGATAGCGGTGTAGATAATTCCATGTTCATCCAGATGGCTGTGTAGATATATCCATGTTCATACAAATCGCGTTGAAGATATTTCCTTGTTCATACAGATAGCGGTGAATGTATCTCCATGTTCATACAGATAGCTGTGTAGGTATTTCCATGTTCATCCAGATGGCTGTGTAGTTATTTCCATGTTTATAGAGATAGCGGTGTAGTTATTTCCATGTGTAAAGAGATAGCTTTGTAGATATTTCCAAGTATGTGCAGACAGCTGTGTAGATATTTCCATTTTCATGCAGATAGCGGTGTAGATATTTCCATTTTCAAACAGATAGCGGTGTATGTATTTCCATGTTCATACAGATAGCGGTGTAGACATTTCCATGTTCATACAGATAGCGGTGTTGATATTTCCATGTTTATACAGATAGCGGTGAAGATGTATGCATGTTTACACAGATAGCGGTGTAGATATTTACATTTTCTTACAGATGGCTGTGTAGATATTTCCACGTTCCTCCAGATGGCTGTGTAGATATATCCATGTTCATACAGATGGCGGTGAAGATATTTCCAGGTTCATCCAAATGGCTGTGTAGATATTTCCATGTTCATACCGATAGCGGTGTAGATATTTCCATGTTCATACAGATAGCGGTGTAGATATTTCCATGTTCATCCTGATGGCTGTGTAGATATATCCATGTTCATACAGATGGCGGTGAAGATATTTCCATGTTCATACAGATGGCTGTGTAGATATATCCATGTTCATACAGATGGCGGTGAAGATTTTTCCATGTTCATACAGATGGCGGTGTAGATATTTCCATGTTCATACAGATAGCGGTGCTGATATTTCCATGTTCATACAGGTATCAGTGTAGTTATTTCCATGTTTATACAGATAGCAGTGTAGATATTTCCATGTTTATACACGTAGCGGTGTAGATATTTCCATGTTTATACAGATAGCGGTGTAGATATCTCCATCTTAATACAGATGGCGGTGTAGATACTTATATGTTCATACAGATGGCGGTGCAGGTATTTCCATGTTAATACAGATGGCGGTGAAGATATTTCCATGTTCATACAGATGGCGGTGTAGATATTACCATGTTTATAGAGATAGAGGTGTAGTTATTTCCACGTGTAAAGAGATAGCTGTGTAGATATTTCCATGTATATGCAGATAGCTGTGTAGATATTTCCATTTTCATGCAGATGGCTGTGTAGATATATCCATGTTCATACAGATGGCGGTGAAGATATTTCCATGTTCATACAGATAGCGGTGTAGATATTTCCATGTTCATACAGATAGCGGTGTAGATATTTCCATGTTCATACAGACAGCGTTGTACGTATCTCCATGTTCATACAGATGGCGGTGTAGATATTTCCATGTTCATCCAGATGGCTGTGTAGATATTTCCATGTTCATAAAGATAGTGGTGTAGATATTTCCATGTTCATACATATAGCGGTGCAGATATTTCCATGTTCATCCAGATAGCGGTGCAGATATTTCCATGTTCATCCAGATGGCTGTGTAGATATATCCAAGTTCATACAGATGGCGGTGAAGATATTTCCATGTTCATACAGATGGCGGTGTAGATATTTCCATGTTCATACAGATAGCGGTGTAGATATTTCCATGTTCATACAGATAGCGGTGTTTGTATTTCCATGTTCATACAGATAGCGGTGAAGACATTTCCATGTTCATCCAGATGGCTGTGTAGATATTTCCATGTGCATACCGATAGCGGTGTAGATATTTCCATGTTCATACAGATAGCAGTGTAGATATTTCCATGTTCATCCTGATGACTGTGTAGATATATCCATGTTCATACAGATGGCGGTGAAGATATTTCCATGTTCATACAGATAGCGGGGTAGATATTTCCATGTTCATACAGATAGCCGTGTAGATATTGCCATGTTAATACCGATAGCGGTGCTGATACTTCCATGTTTATACAGGTAGCGGTGTACATATTTCCGTGTTTATACAGATAGCAGTGTAGATATTTCCATGTTCATACAGATGGCGGTGTAGATATTTCCATGTTTATAGAGATAGCGGTGTAGTAATTTCCATGTGTAAAGAGATAGCTTTGTAGATATTTCCATGTATGTGCAGATAGCTGAGTAGATATTTCCATTTTCATGCAGATAGCGGTGTGGATATTTCCATTTTCAAACAGATAGCGGTGTAGATATTTCCATGTTCATACAGATAGCGGTGTAGATATTTCCATGTTTACACAGATAGCGGTGAAGATGTGTGCATGTTTACACAGATAGCGGTGTAGATATTTCCATGTTCATACAGAAAACGGTGTAGATATTTCCATGTTTATACAGATAGCGGTGAAGATGTATGCATCTTTACACAGATAGCGGTGTAGATAATTCCATGTTCATCCAGATGGCTGTGTAGATATTTCCACGTTCATCCAAATGGCTGTGTAGATATATCCATGTTCATACAGATGGCGGTGAAGATATTTCCATATTCATACAGATGGCGGTGTAGATATTTCCATGTTCATACCGATAGCGGTGCTGATATTTCCATGTTCATACAGGTAACTGTGCAGATATTTCCATGTTTATACAGATAGCGTTGTAGATATTTCCATGTTTATACACATAGCGGTGTAGATATTTCCATGTTTATACTGATAGCGGTGTAGATATCTCCATCTTAATACAGATGGCGGTGTAGATATTTATATGTTCATACAGATGGCTGTGCAGTTATTTCCATGTTCATACAGATGACGGTGTAGATATTACCATGTTTATAGAGATAGCGGTTTAGTTATTTCTATGTGTAAAGAGATAGCTGTATAGTTATTTCCATGTATATACAGATAGCTGTGTAGATATTTCAATTTTCATGCAGATAGCGGTGTAGATATTTCCATGTTCAAACTGATAGCGGTGTAGATATTTCCATGTTCATACAGATAGCGGTGTAGATATTTCCATGTTCATACAGATAGCGGTGTAGATATTTCCATGTTCATACAGATAGCAGTGTATGTATTTCCATGTTCATACAGATAGCGGTGTAGATATTTCCATTTTCATGCAGATAGCGGTGTAGATATTTCCCTGTTCAAACAGTTAGCGGTGTAGATATTTCCATGTTCATACAGATAGCGGTGTAGATATTTCCATGTTTATACAGATAGCGGTGAAGATGTATGCATGTTTACACAGATAGCGGTGTAGATAATTCCATGTTCATCCAGATGGCTGTGTAGATATATCCATGTTCATACAGATGGCGTTGAAGATATTTCCTTGTTCATACAGATAGCGGTGAATGTATCTCCATGTTCATACAGATAGCTGTGTAGGTATTTCCATGTTCATCCAGATGGCTGTGTAGTTATTTCCATGTTTATAGAGATAGCGGTGTAGTTATTTCCATGTGTAAAGAGATAGCTTTGTAGATATTTCCAAGTATGTGCAGACAGCTGTGTAGATATTTCCATTTTCATGCAGATAGCGGTGTAGATATTTCCATTTTCAAACAGATAGCGGTGTATGTATTTCCATGTTCATACAGATAGCGGTGTAGACATTTCCATGTTCATACAGATAGCGGTGTTGATATTTCCATGTTTATACAGATAGCGGTGAAGATGTATGCATGTTTACACAGATAGCGGTGTAGATATTTACATTTTCTTACAGATGGCTGTGTAGATATTTCCACGTTCATCCAGATGGCTGTGTAGATATATCCATGTTCATACAGATGGCGGTGAAGATATTTCCAGGTTCATCCAAATGGCTGTGTAGATATTTCCATGTTCATACCGATAGCGGTGTAGATATTTCCATGTTCATACAGATAGCGGTGTAGATATTTCCATGTTCATCCTGATGGCTGTGTAGATATATCCATGTTCATACAGATGGCGGTGAAGATATTTCCATGTTCATACAGATGGCTGTGTAGATATATCCATGTTCATACAGATGGCGGTGAAGATTTTTCCATGTTCATACAGATGGCGGTGTAGATATTTCCATGTTCATACAGATAGCGGTGCTGATATTTCCATGTTTATACAGGTATCAGTGTAGTTATTTCCATGTTTATACAGATAGCAGTGTAGATATTTCCATGTTTATACACGTAGCGGTGTAGATATTTCCATGTTTATACAGATAGCGGTGTAGATATCTCCATCTTAATACAGATGGCGGTGTAGATATTTATATGTTCATACAGATGGCGGTGCAGGTATTTCCATGTTAATACAGATGGCGGTGAAGATATTTCCATGTTCATACAGATGGCGGTGTAGATATTACCATGTTTATAGAGATAGAGGTGTAGTTATTTCCACGTGTAAAGAGATAGCTGTGTAGATATTTCCATGTATATGCAGATAGCTGTGTAGATATTTCCATTTTCATGCAGATGGCTGTGTAGATATATCCATGTTCATACAGATGGCGGTGAAGATATTTCCATGTTCATACAGATAGCGGTGTAGATATTTCCATGTTCATACAGATAGCGGTGTAGATATTTCCATGTTCATACAGACAGCGTTGTACGTATCTCCATGTTCATACAGATGGCGGTGTAGATATTTCCATGTTCATCCAGATGGCTGTGTAGATATTTCCATGTTCATAAAGATAGTGGTGTAGATATTTCCATGTTCATACATATAGCGGTGCAGATATTTCCATGTTCATCCAGATAGCGGTGCAGATATTTCCATGTTCATCCAGATGGCTGTGTAGATATATCCAAGTTCATACAGATGGCGGTGAAGATATTTCCATGTTCATACAGATGGCGGTGTAGATATTTCCATGTTCATACAGATAGCGGTGTAGATATTTCCATGTTCATACAGATAGCGGTGTTCGTATTTCCATGTTCATACAGATAGCGGTGAAGACATTTCCATGTTCATCCAGATGGCTGTGTAGATATTTCCATGTGCATACCGATAGCGGTGTAGATATTTCCATGTTCATACAGATAGCAGTGTAGATATTTCCATGTTCATCCTGATGGCTGTGTAGATATATCCATGTTCATACAGATGGCGGTGAAGATATTTCCATGTTCATACAGATTGCGGGGTAGATATTTCCATGTTCATACAGATAGCCGTGTAGATATTGCCATGTTAATACCGATAGCGGTGCTGATACTTCCATGTTTATACAGGTAGCGGTGTACATATTTCCGTGTTTATACAGATAGCGGTGTAGATATTTCCATGTTCATACAGATGGCGGTGTAGATATTTCCATGTTTATAGAGATAGCGGTGTAGTAATTTCCATGTGTAAAGAGATAGCTTTGTAGATATTTCCATGTATGTGCAGATAGCTGAGTAGATATTTCCATTTTCATGCAGATAGCGGTGTGGATATTTCCATTTTCAAACAGATAGCGGTGTAGATATTTCCATGTTCATACAGATAGCGGTGTAGATATTTCCATGTTTACACAGATAGCGGTGAAGATGTGTGCATGTTTACACAGATAGCGGTGTAGATATTTCCATGTTCATACAGAAAACGGTGTAGATATTTCCATGTTTATACAGATAGCGGTGAAGATGTATGCATCTTTACACAGATAGCGGTGTAGATAATTCCATGTTCATCCAGATGGCTGTGTAGATATTTCCACGTTCATCCAAATGGCTGTGTAGATATATCCATGTTCATACAGATGGCGGTGAAGATATTTCCATATTCATACAGATGGCGGTGTAGATATTTCCATGTTCATACCGATAGCGGTGCTGATATTTCCATGTTCATACAGGTAACTGTGCAGATATTTCCATGTTTATACAGATAGCGTTGTAGATATTTCCATGTTTATACACATAGCGGTGTAGATATTTCCATGTTTATACTGATAGCGGTGTAGATATCTCCATCTTAATACAGATGGCGGTGTAGATATTTATATGTTCATACAGATGGCTGTGCAGTTATTTCCATGTTCATACAGATGACGGTGTAGATATTACCATGTTTATAGAGATAGCGGTTTAGTTATTTCCATGTGTAAAGAGATAGCTGTATAGTTATTTCCATGTATATACAGATAGCTGTGTAGATATTTCCATTTTCATGCAGATAGCGGTGTAGATATTTCCATGTTCAAACAGATAGCGGTGTAGATATTTCCATGTTCATACAGATAGCGGTGTAGATATTTCCATGTTCATACAGATAGCGGTGTAGATATTTCCATGTTCATACAGATAGCAGTGTATGTATTTCCATGTTCATACAGATAGCAGTGTAGATATTTCCATTTTCATGCAGATAGCGGTGTAGATATTTCCCTGTTCAAACAGTTAGCGGTGTAGATATTTCCATGTTCATACAGATAGCGGTGTAGGTATTTCCATGTTTATACAGATAGCGGTGAAGATGTATGCATGTTTACACAGATAGCGGTGTAGATAATTCCATGTTCATCCAGATGGCTGTGTAGATATATCCATGTTCATACAGATGGCGTTGAAGATATTTCCTTGTTCATACAGATAGCGGTGAATGTATCTCCATGTTCATACAGATAGCTGTGTAGGTATTTCCATGTTCATCCAGATGGCTGTGTAGTTATTTCCATGTTTATAGAGATAGCGGTGTAGTTATTTCCATGTGTAAAGAGATAGCTTTGTAGATATTTCCAAGTATGTGCAGACAGCTGTGTAGATATTTCCATTTTCATGCAGATAGCGGTGTAGATATTTCCATTTTCAAACAGATAGCGGTGTATGTATTTCCATGTTCATACAGATAGCGGTGTAGACATTTCCATGTTCATACAGATAGCGGTGTTGATATTTCCATGTTTATACAGATAGCGGTGAAGATGTATGCATGTTTACACAGATAGCGGTGTAGATATTTACATGTTCTTACAGATGGCTGTGTAGATATTTCCACGTTCATCCAGATGGCTGTGTAGATATATCCATGTTCATACAGATGGCGGTGAAGATATTTCCAGGTTCATCCAAATGGCTGTGTAGATATTTCCATGTTCATACCGATAGCGGTGTAGATATTTCCATGTTCATACAGATAGCGGTGTAGATATTTCCATGTTCATCCTGATGGCTGTGTAGATATATCCATGTTCATAGAGATGGCGGTGAAGATATTTCCATGTTCATACAGATGGCTGTGTAGATATATCCATGTTCATACAGATGGCGGTGAAGATTTTTCCATGTTCATACAGATGGCGGTGTAGATATTTCCATGTTCATACAGATAGCGGTGCTGATATTTCCATGTTTATACAGGTATCAGTGTAGTTATTTCCATGTTTATACAGATAGCAGTGTAGATATTTCCATGTTTATACACGTAGCGGTGTAGATATTTCCATGTTTATGCAGATAGCGGTGTAGATATCTCCATCTTAATACAGATGGCGGTGTAGATATTTATATGTTCATACAGATGGCGGTGCAGGTATTTCCATGTTAATACAGATGGCGGTGAAGATATTTCCATGTTCATACAGATGGCGGTGTAGATATTACCATGTTTATAGAGATAGAGGTGTAGTTATTTCCACGTGTAAAGAGATAGCTGTGTAGATATTTCCATGTATATGCAGATAGCTGTGTAGATATTTCCATTTTCATGCAGATGGCTGTGTAGATATATCCATGTTCATACAGATGGCGGTGAAGATATTTCCATGTTCATACAGATAGCGGTGTAGATATTTCCATGTTCATACAGATAGCGGTGTAGATATTTCCATGTTCATACAGACAGCGTTGTACGTATCTCCATGTTCATACAGATGGCGGTGTAGATATTTCCATGTTCATCCAGATGGCTGTGTAGATATTTCCATGTTCATAAAGATAGTGGTGTAGATATTTCCATGTTCATACATATAGCGGTGCAGATATTTCCATGTTCATCCAGATAGCGGTGCAGATATTTCCATGTTCATCCAGATGGCTGTGTAGATATATCCAAGTTCATACAGATGGCGGTGAAGATATTTCCATGTTCATACAGATGGCGGTGTAGATATTTCCATGTTCATACAGATAGCGGTGTAGATATTTCCATGTTCATACAGATAGCGGTGTTCGTATTTCCATGTTCATACAGATAGCGGTGAAGACATTTCCATGTTCATCCAGATGGCTGTGTAGATATTTCCATGTGCATACCGATAGCGGTGTAGATATTTCCATGTTCATACAGATAGCAGTGTAGATATTTCCATGTTCATCCTGATGGCTGTGTGGATATATCCATGTTCATACAGATGGCGGTGAAGATATTTCCATGTTCATACAGATTGCGGGGTAGATATTTCCATGTTCATACAGATAGCCGTGTAGATATTGCCATGTTAATACCGATAGCGGTGCTGATACTTCCATGTTTATACAGGTAGCGGTGTACATATTTCCGTGTTTATACAGATAGCGGTGTAGATATTTCCATGTTCATACAGATGGCGGTGTAGATATTTCCATGTTTATAGAGATAGCGGTGTAGTAATTTCCATGTGTAAAGAGATAGCTTTGTAGATATTTCCATGTATGTGCAGATAGCTGAGTAGATATTTCCATTTTCATGCAGATAGCGGTGTGGATATTTCCATTTTCAAACAGATAGCGGTGTAGATATTTCCATGTTCATACAGATAGCGGTGTAGATATTTCCATGTTTACACAGATAGCGGTGAAGATGTGTGCATGTTTACACAGATAGCGGTGTAGATATTTCCATGTTCATACAGAAAACGGTGTAGATATTTCCATGTTTATACAGATAGCGGTGAAGATGTATGCATCTTTACACAGATAGCGGTGTAGATAATTCCATGTTCATCCAGATGGCTGTGTAGATATTTCCACGTTCATCCAAATGGCTGTGTAGATATATCCATGTTCATACAGATGGCGGTGAAGATATTTCCATATTCATACAGATGGCGGTGTAGATATTTCCATGTTCATACCGATAGCGGTGCTGATATTTCCATGTTCATACAGGTAACTGTGCAGATATTTCCATGTTTATACAGATAGCGTTGTAGATATTTCCATGTTTATACACATAGCGGTGTAGATATTTCCATGTTTATACTGATAGCGGTGTAGATATCTCCATCTTAATACAGATGGCGGTGTAGATATTTATATGTTCATACAGATGGCTGTGCAGTTATTTCCATGTTCATACAGATGACGGTGTAGATATTACCATGTTTATAGAGATAGCTGTTTAGTTATTTCCATGTGTAAAGAGATAGCTGTATAGTTATTTCCATGTATATACAGATAGCTGTGTAGATATTTCCATTATCATGCAGATAGCGGTGTAGATATTTCCATGTTCAAACAGATAGCGGTGTAGATATTTCCATGTTCATACAGATAGCGGTGTAGATATTTCCATGTTCATACAGATAGCGGTGTAGATATTTCCATGTTCATACAGATAGCAGTGTATGTATTTCCATGTTCATACAGATAGCAGTGTAGATATTTCCATTTTCATGCAGATAGCGGTGTAGATATTTCCCTGTTCAAACAGTTAGCGGTGTAGATATTTCCATGTTCATACAGATAGCGGTGTAGATATTTCCATGTTTATACAGATAGCGGTGAAGATGTATGCATGTTTACACAGATAGCGGTGTAGATAATTCCATGTTCATCCAGATGGCTGTGTAGATATATCCATGTTCATACAGATGGCGTTGAAGATATTTCCTTGTTCATACAGATAGCGGTGAATGTATCTCCATGTTCATACAGATAGCTGTGTAGGTATTTCCATGTTCATCCAGATGGCTGTGTAGTTATTTCCATGTTTATAGAGATAGCGGTGTAGTTATTTCCATGTGTAAAGAGATAGCTTTGTAGATATTTCCAAGTATGTGCAGACAGCTGTGTAGATATTTCCATTTTCATGCAGATAGCGGTGTAGATATTTCCATTTTCAAACAGATAGCGGTGTATGTATTTCCATGTTCATACAGATAGCGGTGTAGACATTTCCATGTTCATACAGATAGCGGTGTTGATATTTCCATGTTTATACAGATAGCGGTGAAGATGTATGCATGTTTACACAGATAGCGGTGTAGATATTTACATGTTCTTACAGATGGCTGTGTAGATATTTCCACGTTCATCCAGATGGCTGTGTAGATATATCCATGTTCATACAGATGGCGGTGAAGATATTTCCAGGTTCATCCAAATGGCTGTGTAGATATTTCCATGTTCATACCGATAGCGGTGTAGATATTTCCATGTTCATACAGATAGCGGTGTAGATATTTCCATGTTCATCCTGATGGCTGTGTAGATATATCCATGTTCATACAGATGGCGGTGAAGATATTTCCATGTTCATACAGATAGCGGTGTAGATATTTCCATGTTCATACAGATAGCCGTGTAGATATTGCCATGTTCATACCGATAGCGGTGCTGATACTTCCATGTTTATACAGGTAGCGGTGTACATATTTCCGTGTTTATACAGATAGCGGTGTAGATATTTCCATGTTCATACAGATGGCGGTGTAGATATTTCCATGTTTATAGAGATAGCGGTGTAGTTATTTCCATGTGTAAAGAGATAGCTTTGTAGATATTTCCATGTATGTGCAGATAGCTGAGTAGATATTTCCATTTTCATGCAGATAGCGGTGTGGGTATTTCCATTTTCAAACAGATAGCGGTGTAGATATTTCCATGTTCATACAGGTAGCGGTGTAGATATTTCCATGTTTACACAGATAGCGGTGAAGATGTATGCATGTTTACACAGATAGCGGTGTACATATTTCCATGTTCATACAGAAAACGGAGTAGATACTTCCATGTTTATACAGATAGCGGTGAAGATGTATGCATCTTTACACAGATAGCGGTGTAGATAATTCCATGTTCATCCAGATGGCTGTGTAGATATTTCCACGTTCATCCAGATGGCTGTGTAGATATATCCATGTTCATACAGATGGCGGTGAAGATATTTCCATATTCATACAGAAGGCGGTGCAGATATTTCCATGTTCATACCGATAGCGGTGCTGATATTTCCATGTTCATACAGGTAACTGTGTAGATATTTCCATGTTTATACAGATAGCGGTGTAGATATTTCCATGTTTATACACATAGCGGTGTAGATATTTCCATGTTTATACTGATAGCGGTGTAGATATCCCCATCTTAATACAGATGGCGGTGTAGATATTTATATGTTCATACAGATGGCTGTGCAGTTATTTCCATGTTCGTACAGATGACGGTGTAGATATTACCATGTTTATAGAGATAGCGGTGTAGTTATTTCCATGTGTAAAGAGATAGCTGTATAGATATTTCCATGTATATGCAGATAGCTGTGTAGATATTTCCATTTTCATGCAGATAGCGGTGTAGATATTTCCATGTTCAAACAGATAGCGGTGTAGATATTTCCATGTTCATACTGATAGCGGTGTAGATATTTCCATGTTCATACAGATAGCGGTGTAGATATTTCCATGTTCATACAGATAGCAGTGTATGTATTTCCATGTTCATACAGATAGCAGTGTAGATATTTCCATCTTCATGCAGATAGCGGTGTAGTTATTTCCCTGTTCAAACAGTTAGCGGTGTAGATATTTCCATGTTCATACAGATAGCGGTGTAGATATTTCCATGTTTATACAGATAGCGGTGAAGATGTATGCATGTTTACACAGATAGCGGTGTAGATAATTCCATGTTCATCCAGATGGCTGTGTAGATATATCCATGTTCATACAGATGGCGGTGAAGATATTTCCTTGTTCATACAGATAGCGGTATAGATATTTGATGTTCATACAGATAGCGGTGTAGATATTTCCATGTTCATACAGACAGCGATGAATGTATCTCCATGTTCATACAGATAGCGTTGTAGGTATTTCCATGTTCATCCAGATGGCTGTGTAGATATTTCCATGTTTATAGAGATAGCGGTGTAGATATTTCCATGTGTAAAGAGATAGCTTTGTAGATATTTCCATGTATGTGCAGACAGCTGTGTAGATATTTCCATTTTCATGCAGATAGCGGTGTAGATATTTCCATTTTCAAACAGATAGCGGTGTATGTTTTTCCATGTTCATACAGATAGCGGTGTAGACATTTCCATGTTCATGCAGATAGCGGTGTTAATATTTCCATGTTTATACAGATAGCGGTGAAGATGTATGCATGTTTACACAGATAGCGGTGTAGATATTTCCATGTTCATACAGAAAACGGTGTAGATATTTCCATGTTTATACAGATAGCGTTGAAGTTGTATGCATGTTTACACAGATAGCGGTGTAGATAATTCCATGTTCATCCAGATGGCTGTGTAGATATTTCCACGTTCATCCAGATGGCTGTGTAGATATATCCATGTTCATACAGATGGCGGTGAAGATATTTCCGTGTTCATACTGATGGCTGTGTAGATATTTCCATGTTCATACCGATAGCCGTGCTGATATTTCCACGTTCATACAGGTAACTGTGCAGATATTTCCATGTTTATACAGATAGCGTTGTAGATATTTCCATGTTTATACACATAGCGGTGTAGATATTTCCATGTTTATACTGATAGCGGTGTAGATATCTCCATCTTAATACAGATGGCGGTGTAGATATTTATATGTTCATACAGATGGCTGTGCAGTTATTTCCATGTTCATACAGATGACGGTGTAGATATTACCATGTTTATAGAGATAGCGGTTTAGTTATTTCCATGTGTAAAGAGATAGCTGTATAGTTATTTCCATGTATATACAGATAGCTGTGTAGATATTTCCATTTTCATGCAGATAGCGGTGTAGATATTTCCATGTTCAAACAGATAGCGGTGTAGATATTTCCATGTTCATACACATAGCAGTGTATGTATTTCCATGTTCATACAGATAGCAGTGTAGATATTTCCATTTTCATGCAGATAGCGGTGTAGTTATTTCCCTGTTCAAACAGTTAGCGGTGTAGATATTTCCATGTTCATACAGATAGCGGTGTAGATATTTCCATGTTTATACAGATAGCGGTGAAGTTGTATGCATGTTTACACAGATAGCGGTGTAGATAATTCCATGTTCATCCAGATGGCTGTGTAGATATATCCATGTTCATACAGATGGCGGTGAAGATATTTCCTTGTTCATACAGATAGCGGTATAGATATTTGATGTTCATACAGATAGCGGTGTAGATATTTCCATGTTCATACAGACAGCGGTGAATGTATCTCCATGTTCATACAGATAGCGTTGTAGGTATTTCCATGTTCATCCAGATGGCTGTGTAGATATTTCCATGTTTATAGAGATAGCGGTGTAGTTATTTCCATGTGTAAAGAGATAGCTTTGTAGATATTTCCATGTATGTGCATACAGCTGTGTAGATATTTCCATTTTCATGCAGATAGCGGTGTAGATATTTCCATTTTCAAACAGATAGCGGTGTATGTTTTTCCATGTTCATACAGATAGCGGTGTAGACATTTCCATGTTCATGCAGATAGCGGTGTTAATATTTCCATGTTTATACAGATAGCGGTGAAGATGTATGCATGTTTACACAGATAGCGGTGTAGATATTTCCATGTTCATACAGAAAACGGTGTAGATATTTCCATGTTTATACAGATAGCGTTGAAGATGTATGCATGTTTACACAGATAGCGGTGTAGATAATTCCATGTTCATCCAGATGGCTGTGTAGATATTTCCACGTTCATCCAGATGGCTGTGTAGATATATCCATGTTCATACAGATGGCGGTGAAGATATTTCCGTGTTCATACTGATGGCTGTGTAGATATTTCCATGTTCATACCGATAGCCGTGCTGATATTTCCACGTTCATACAGGTAACTGTGCAGATATTTCCATGTTTATACAGATAGCGTTGTAGATATTTCCATGTTTATACACATAGCGGTGTAGATATTTCCATGTTTATACTGATAGCGGTGTAGATATCTCCATCTTAATACAGATGGCGGTGTAGATATTTATATGTTCATACAGATGGCTGTGCAGTTATTTCCATGTTCATACAGATGACGGTGTAGATATTACCATGTTTATAGAGATAGCGGTTTAGTTATTTCCATGTGTAAAGAGATAGCTGTATAGTTATTTCCATGTATATACAGATAGCTGTGTAGATATTTCCATTTTCATGCAGATAGCGGTGTAGATATTTCCATGTTCAAACAGATAGCGGTGTAGATATTTCCATGTTCATACAGATAGCGGTGTAGATATTTCCATGTTCATACAGATAGCGGTGTAGATATTTCCATGTTCATACAGATAGCAGTGTATGTATTTCCATGTTCATACAGATAGCGGTGTAGATATTTCCATTTTCATGCAGATAGCGGTGTAGATATTTCCCTGTTCAAACAGTTAGCGGTGTAGAAATTTCCATGTTCATACAGATAGCGGTGTAGATATTTCCATGTTTATACAGATAGCGGTGAAGATGTATGCATGTTTACACAGATAGCGGTGTAGATAATTCCATGTTCATCCAGATGGCTGTGTAGATATATCCATGTTCATACAGATGGCGTTGAAGGTATTTCCTTGTTCATACAGATAGCGGTGAATGTATCTCCATGTTCATACAGATAGCTGTGTAGGTATTTCCATGTTCATCCAGATGGCTGTGTAGTTATTTCCATGTTTATAGAGATAGCGGTGTAGTTATTTCCATGTGTAAAGAGATAGCTTTGTAGATATTTCCAAGTATGTGCAGACAGCTGTGTAGATATTTCCATTTTCATGCAGATAGCGGTGTAGATATTTCCATTTTCAAACAGATAGCGGTGTATGTATTTCCATGTTCATACAGATAGCGGTGTAGACATTTCCATGTTCATACAGATAGCGGTGTTGATATTTCCATGTTTATACAGATAGCGGTGAAGATGTATGCATGTTTACACAGATTGCGGTGTAGATATTTACATGTTCTTACAGATGGCTGTGTAGATATTTCCACGTTCATCCAGATGGCTGTGTAGATATATCCATGTTCATACAGATGGCGGTGAAGATATTTCCAGGTTCATCCAAATGGCTGTGTAGATATTTCCATGTTCATACCGATAGCGGTGTAGATATTTCCATGTTCATACAGATAGCGGTGTAGATATTTCCATGTTCATCCTGATGGCTGTGTAGATATATCCATGTTCATACAGATGGCGGTGAAGATATTTCCATGTTCATACAGATAGCGGTGTAGATATTTCCATGTTCATACAGATAGCCGTGTAGATATTGCCATGTTCATACCGATAGCGGTGCTGATACTTCCATGTTTATACAGGTAGCGGTGTACATATTTCCGTGTTTATACAGATAGCGGTGTAGATATTTCCATGTTCATACAGATGGCGGTGTAGATATTTCCATGTTTATAGAGATAGCGGTGTAGTTATTTCCATGTGTAAAGAGATAGCTTTGTAGATATTTCCATGTATGTGCAGATAGCTGAGTAGATATTTCCATTTTCATGCAGATAGCGGTGTGGGTATTTCCATTTTCAAACAGATAGCGGTGTAGATATTTCCATGTTCATACAGGTAGCGGTGTAGATATTTCCATGTTTACACAGATAGCGGTGAAGATGTATGCATGTTTACACAGATAGCGGTGTAGATATTTCCATGTTCATACAGAAAACGGAGTAGATACTTCCATGTTTATACAGATAGCGGTGAAGATGTATGCATCTTTACACAGATAGCGGTGTAGATAATTCCATGTTCATCCAGATGGCTGTGTAGATATTTCCACGTTCATCCAGATGGCTGTGTAGATATATCCATGTTCATACAGGTGGCGGTGAAGATATTTCCATATTCATACAGAAGGCGGTGCAGATATTTCCATGTTCATACCGATAGCGGTGCTGATATTTCCATGTTCATACAGGTAACTGTGTAGATATTTCCATGTTTATACAGATAGCGGTGTAGATATTTCCATGTTTATACTGATAGCGGTGTAGATATCCCCATCTTAATACAGATGGCGGTGTAGATATTTATATGTTCATACAGATGGCTGTGCAGTTATTTCCATGTTCATACAGATGACGGTGTAGATATTACCATGTTTATAGAGATAGCGGTGTAGTTATTTCCATGTGTAAAGAGATAGCTGTATAGATATTTCCATGTATATGCAGATAGCTGTGTAGATATTTCCATTTTCATGCAGATAGCGGTGTAGATATTTCCATGTTCAAACAGATAGCGGTGTAGATATTTCCATGTTCATACTGATAGCGGTGTAGATATTTCCATGTTCATACAGATAGCGGTGTAGATATTTCCATGTTCATACAGATAGCAGTGTATGTATTTCCATGTTTGTACAGATAGCGGTGAAGATGTATGCATGTTTACACAGATAGCGGTGTAGATAATTCCATGTTCATCCAGATGGCTGTGTAGATATATCCATGTTCATACAGATGGCGGTGAAGATATTTCCTTGTTCATACAGATAGCGGTGTAGATATTTGATGTTCATACAGATAGCGGTGTAGATATTTCCATGTTCATACAGACAGCGGTGAATGTATCTCCATGTTCATACAGATAGCGTTGTAGGTATTTCCATGTTCATCCAGATGGCTGTGTAGATATTTCCATGTTTATAGAGATAGCGGTGTAGTTATTTCCATGTGTAAAGAGATAGCTTTGTAGATATTTCCATGTATGTGCAGACAGCTGTGTAGATATTTCCATTTTCATGCAGATAGCGGTGTAGATATTTCCATTTTCAAACAGATAGCGGTGTATGTTTTTCCATGTTCATACAGATAGCGGTGTAGACATTTCCATGTTCATACAGATAGCGGTGTTAATATTTCCATGTTTATACAGATAGCGGT